>NC_034184.2:65568219-65635719 GCF_002021735.2 Oncorhynchus kisutch | reverse complement strand
ACAAACTCAGCCTGTTGTTTGTATCTCCACCACTGGGCCTCGAAGCCTTTTGTCTTCTCTCTGTCTGTTAATAAGGGAGCATTTTAATACACAGTGCATGGTAATTGTCTGGGGCTTGTATTCATAAACCGTCTCAGAGTAGGAATGCTGATCAGTTTTGCGTTTCAGACTGTAATGAATCGCCAGTGGAGGACCTGGTCCGAGATCAGCACTCCAACTCTGAGACACTTTTTGAATACCACCCCCAGTCTATCGCAGCACACTATCCATACCCAACAGCTCTCTCTGCTGTTTCTCAGATAAAGGAGACTGGCTTAGATGTGTTCATGTTTCAGCGGTCACAGATGGATTGAGTAATTACTGAGTAATGTGTCTCTGTCTCTGGAAGTGGGAAGTGCGTGCTGTTTCCACTGGCCCAGTTAGGACAACAAAGAGCAGCTCAGTGAATGGTCTCTGTCAGGACAAAAGGGCCAGTTCCCCAGGACAGTAGATTCTGTGAATGAAGCGTCCATTCATCTCATCAAATGCGATATACTATACCTCACCTGTGACCTGGGCCGTAGAATTTCCCCCGTCACAGAGCTCGCTATGGACAGTTTAAGCCAATAGAACGTTGGTTGAAGTTCTGAACTAACATCTGAACAGTAACAAACCTGGAACAGAACTGATAGAGGCATTGCTTTGATGCAGTTTAAATTATTATTTCAAATAGTTGTTTTAGTGCTGGGCTGAACCAAAAGCCTTCACACCCTGTCTGTCACTCCCTAGGACCAAGATTGGTGTTTAGCCTAGACCTATGAAACTGACCTTGGTCGAACTGCGTTCCTTTATTAGTTGGGATGCAACAAAGAGAAAGGAGAGGGGAGGGTGGGAAGCTAAAGGAATGGCCAGGCTCCAGAGTTCTGTGATTTCTATGGCGACAGAACGCTTTACCGTAAGAGCGCCAGGCCGTCTGAGACCTGCCTAGTTCCTGAACTAAATGCCAACAGGGCTTTGTGTGAATGGGCTGTTACACAACTCTGGCCCCTCAACTTCTCCTCTCTCCTCTATTAAACAGAGCTAGGGGTTAGAATGGGCGACAGACTAGTGAGCTGACTCCCTGTGTTAAATCTTTATCTCCGCGTCTCTATGGGAATCAGAGAAGAGAAGGACACTGTGGTCCACTCTGGCACAACACATGGAAGGAGTCCCTAACGGGACACTATTCTATATGGGCCCTGGTCAAAAGTAGTGACCTGCGTAGGGAATAGGTTGCCATTTGGGACGCAGGTTAGTCAGGTTGCTTCCTGACACCAACACCTCTTCCCAGTAATGTGATGTAACGATAGGACAACAGGACCATGATGGAGATGAACGTGTTTTTTCTACCTGATTGGATACAAAGAACATAAGAGGGAGATGCTGGATGTATGGAGTGTGTTAATGTACTCTGTCTTTTGTGTGTGTGTGTGTGTGTGTGTGTGTGTGTGTGTGTGTGTGTGTGTGTGTGTGTGTGTGTGTGTGTGTGTGTGTGTGTGTGTGTGTGTGAGAATGAAGGATAAAGAGAGGCGTCTTTCACCATGTAATGGCACACATGGTCAGTTTTGGGATGGGAATACTCTCCCTCCCACGCAGAGATGGAGAGCTAAATAGGAAGGCCAGAACACAATAATGCTGCAAATAGTTTTAGAAAAAAGACATGTAAAAGGTCCCATGTTGCAGAAATGAGTTTGAGTCAAGTACAAAGCTACCCTCAACATCTGTTAGCGCAATGTAGGTTAAAACTGTTGAGGGGGGGAGCGTGCAAAAGTAAAGTAACTGTTTAATGTATTACATTGAAAACAGTGTTTTCTGGTCTTTGTGGATATCCTAGTGGTTCAGATAGAATACAGTATATTGTACTATAAGAAAGTACTACCATTACAGCATCTCTATTAGGTACTGATACAAATATAATCATCCTTTTGTAGTTTTTTTTACGGGACCTCTGACTTTTCTAGAATGTTGCCCATGGAAAGTACAGCATATCCCTGTTTGTCTCCTTAGTTCACCTTTACCTTATTGTAGCTCATCTATGGAGCCCATGGCCTATACGTCCCAAATTACACCATATACCCTACATAGTTCACTACTTCTGACCAGAGGTCTTTGGGCACTGGTCAAAAGTAGTGCACTGAATAGGATGCCATTTGGGGTGCATCCCCAAGGAACGGGTTCTGCTCAAAAACCAAACCAGATGTGGTCTATTGAACTAAAGGAACCTCCTTCAAACGGAACCTCGAGACAGACTCTTGTAAAGAATATCTCTGGAAGTCCCCTTACATCCTGGTATTTGAGTATTTATTGAGAACGTCTGCCCTTCTGACAGTCCCTTGACTGCGGTCACATAACCATAGGCATGGGCTGAGTCCCATATAGCACCTTACTCCCTACATAGTGCACAAAGTGGTAGATTATAAAGGGAATAGGGTGCCATCTGTCCCGTAGAGGAGCCGTTATAACGTATGCTTTTGATCGGCTGTCAGGTCGGTTCCTTTCCCAGACACAGTGGTTTCCTGCAGAAAGACATCCGCTCCTGGAGAACACTGTGTCTCCTGGGAGTGGAGCAGCCATTGGCTAATGAATACGAGGATTAGAGAGTTCGAGACAGACAGTGCAGGATATGTGGACATGTGTTCCCTATCACTGGGCTGCATGCGTCTGATCCTGAGTCCTTTGTGACTGGTGTGATGCTAGGCTGGCTCAACCATGGTCCCTTGGTGTGGTTAACCCAAGCCCCAGTCCATTGTGACTGGTGTGATGCTAGGCTGGCTCAACCATGGTCCCTTGGTGTGGTTAACCCAAGCCCCAGTCCATTGTGAGTTAGTGATGCTAGTCTGGCTCAACCAAGGTCCCTTGGTGTGGTTAACCCAAGCCCCAGTCCATTGTGACTGGTGTGATGCTAGGCTGGCTCAACCATGGTCCCTTGGTGTGGTTAACCCAAGCCCCAGTCCATTGTGACTGGTCTGATGCTAGGCTGGCTCAACCATGGTCCCTTGGTGTGGTTAACCCAAGCCCCAGTCCATTGTGAGTTAGTGATGCAGCTTACATTGAAGAAGAAATTCAGCAACTCTGGGAGGACAGTGGAAAACTGTTAAAACTGATTATTGTTAAAAGCCATTCATGCACCTTGGTTTGAGAGTGAGGTATAGCAGCAGTGGGCTGTTCCCTCTAGTGATGCAGCTGATGCAGCCATTTCATTGACAAGCACAAGTCTTCTTTATCTTCCTGAGGATAAAAACACTGTTGAAGAGGAACTGACGGTTTCTATCCTCCTCATTAGGAAATGCGGGTTTTGGAGGTGTGTTTTGATGTTGGTGTCGTGTGTGTGTGTGTTCGCACATGGGCAGTGTTTGTACATTCACTCTTCCAAAACAGTACAGTTAGTCACTCACCCTTCTCGATAACTTGAAACAGTCTAACCAGGTCTTGTCTGGAAGTAGCCTAGGCTAGATGGCAAAACAAGCCAACTTATTGGATTCAATCTGCCGATGTGCGAATGTGACAATGTTGGTTTAACTTTGGAAAGCCCATCTGTGGGGCTAGATAGGGACCGTCAATACATTACACAATGTAAATGGGACAATATTTTCATGTTGCACACCTTTTAGTTTTCTCATTAAATACTTCAATATTTGTATTTGAATTTCCACAATTTATAGTTGGTTTGAGGTTTTTAAGTCATTGAAATTTGGACCTATTGAAATGTACAAATATTGTCCCATGTACGTTGTGTAATTTACTGATGGTCCCTAACTTGCCCCATAGGGAGATCCAAAGTTAAACCAAATATACCACGATCAGTTCCGCACCCATGTGTTGGGCATTACGATCGGGTTGTGTGCTGCCAGCTGTGGGCAGGATTGAAATAAACCCAAACCCAAGAAACTGTTATGTCCCCTAGATTCATAACATCTTACAAATCTCTGTTTTGGACAATACGGACTTTATTTCGAAATGATCCTATTTACAATTTGTTGTACATTTTGACAGTAGAATACATGTTTTGGACAATCGATGCCACATAGGCCATTTTAAACCAGAGAAGTAGTTTTTTCCCCCCCGATACACTCGGATGTTGTTTTAACTTGCATAGATCAGATTTAGAACTGCGTTGTCTACTACTCAGCAAGTTTGATGTTTTCTTCTGTATAGTTATAGGCTGTTTGATAAGCATCTGTACTGCCAGTGTTTCATCACAATCTATCTCTCTCTACATAAGCCACCAGAAGCAGTGGATAAATCCTAATTAGCGTCTACAGAATAGAAAGTGAAAGTATCAATTATAATTAGACTTCTGAGTAACTTCTGAGTAACAAGGTTTCACGATTATGCTCTCTGTCATACTTTAATGACAAGATGTACACTTTAGATGTAAAAAGGTTCTACCTTTCCTCACAAATAAACATATCTCGGCTTTATAATTAGCCGAGACTGTCTCTCTTAAGTCGTACTTTGATGACCTGGAACCTCGTCTTGATGTAAATGAAGGCCGCTTTCTCACCTAAACATCTCTCCATCTCCCGTCCCTGTCAGACAAATGTGATCACCTGTAGACGACGACTACGTTCGTGCGTGTAGCTACAGATTAGACCCACACACACAGACACACACACATAAACACATTAGACTTGCTAATGAGATGCTAATGCTAGTCAGCCTCTCCTCAGTGAGTCTACCAGACGACAGCTACAGAATGGTAATTAGCGTGGAGGAGCGCTTCCACAAAGAGACTGACTATTTAGTCCTTTCCATCTCCATCCACCAGCACACATTCAATTATCCAGGTTGCGTCTCAAATGGCACCCTATTCCCTACATAATGCACTACTTTTGTCCAGAGCCCGGGTCAGAAATAGTGCACTATGTAGGGTATAAAGTGCTATTTGGGAGGCAGTTTTCGTCTTTCTTCCTCGTGTGGAGAGCAGAGCTGAGAGCAGAGCTGTTGTGCTGTGCTGTCTCGTAGTCGACTCGGCCATTTCAATTGCTGAGGTGTTTAAAAGTCTAGGCCTTTAAAATCTATGTAATTTAACCCTTACTTTGTTTAAGAGTGGCAAGACTTTTCTCATAAGTGTTTCCTAGTCTTAGTGCCTCCCATAGTTTGCTTCGTAGGTGGGACACCAAGACTCTTAAAAACACACAGGGGCAGTTTCCCGGAACACACTGTCTAGTCATCCTGGACTAAAAAAAGATTTTAAATGGAGATTCTGTGTCTGGGAAACCACCCTTCAGAGTTAACCCCCCCCCCCAGTTTGCAAATTACTGCCGACTGAAACCAGTTGAATTGAATAACATTTGCCGTGGTGCGTCAGTGCATTGTCAGGACTATGTACAAACTAGACTCCATACATCTGGCCACTAGACTAGGAGCTATAAAAGCATGTCTGTGTTGATAGTGTCATCAACATTCCGTTGGAGCAGTTCTAACAGGAAATGATTTGTCTTTATATGGTCATTAAGTTTGTCTACAGAAGTTGTTTACATGAGTTATGTCTTATCAGTCAGATTGCCCCCAAAATGAACACCCGATTCCCTCCCTATATAGTGCACTTCTTTTGACCAGGGCCCATAGGGTAGGGTAGTAGCGCACTATATAGGGAATAGGGTGCCATTTGGGACGTTCCCTTACGGCTCAGGCACACCAATAGCATTTGCCGGCCGAAAGTACTTCGCACCTCAAAACAGAGTGCCGACAGTAATTTGCAAACTGGGTGCAAACCAATTGTACATGTAGAATCGCACGGAAATGTCTGCAGTCAGACAGACGGCCACCAGCAGGTAGTACAGCAGCCCGGTGTGGTGTGTGTGTGGTCTTTTTAGGTTGTCCAGGCTGTCTATGGTCCTCTAAACGACAGACGGCATTACAGGACCCTAATGAGCACTAACTGTTTGTCCAGTTAGACTGCATGCTAGACTCATGGACATGGTATCTTTACCTGCCAGTCTTTAAGTGTGAGAATATGGCTTATATCCCAAATGGCACCCTATTCCCTGTGTTGTTGCTTTGGATGTTGTAGTTTTTGTGTGGTATAGTACTGGGTAGTGTGAGTCATGAGGTGATTAAAGGGGGGTCGTGTCCTGTTGTCTGTCTCTCCTCCTGACCTTTCCTCCTAGATATAACCCTGCATGGGCTCCGGGCTTGACCTCCGCTTGTGTCCCAAATGGCAAATCAAATCAAATGTATTTATATAGCCCTTCTTACATCAGCTGATATCTCAAAGTGCTGTACAGAAACCCAGCCTAAAACCCCAAACAGCAAGCAATGTAGGTGTAGAAGCACGGTGGCTAGGAAAAACTCCCTAGAAAGGCCAAAACCTAGGAAGAAACCTAGAGAGGAACCAGGCTCTGAGGGGTGGCCAGTCCTCTTCTGGCTGTGCCGGGTGGAGATTATAACAGAACATGGCCAAGATGTTCAAATGTTCATAAATGACCAGAAGGGGCAAATAATAATAATCACAGTGAACAGGTCACCCTATTCCCTAGGGCTCTGGTCAAAAGTAGTGCACTATAACGGGAATAGGTTGTCATGTGGGACACTGCCTGGGTCTCCTGACTGCAGGATCATCTCTCCGACACAGCCTCCTCTGTCCTGTCAACGTGTCACTGCGGAGGGCAGGCTGTACGCTGACGCCCTCACTTTCTCCCCTTCGACCCCCCTCACTCACTGCACTCACAAGCAGGATCATCACTCCTTTGTTTATGGAACCTCTAGTCCGTTTGCCTGGCTGACACACAGACCCACATGGTCTGTTATTTTAACCAGGCAACTAGTGTATACCCCATGGAGGTGTTTTTGGAAGGCTTGACACATCATGACATTGTCCTGATTACCAGTAAAGTGTCTTGAGTCGACTTTCAGGGTATATGTGGCAGAATATTGTTAAAGCAGAGGCCACATGGTGGAACATGGAATTGATGTCTGTGCAGCTGATGTAATGGCAGGGAAAGTTTCTCGCCTCTTGCTGAGCTCAGTTACTCATATTTGACAGCACAATATGAGCGCTCGCGGAATGAGAAACGTGAGTCATTCTTAATGTGTGAACGCACAATGGCGCTGGGTGGAGTTAAGACTTGAGAGTATGAAAAGCCTGTGCCTTTCTTTTGAACTAAGAGATTTCTCTTTGAGATATGATTTGCTCGGATTTACTTTCATCATCGCTCGCCCAGCATTCGTGACGTGATTTGAGGACATTATCATCACTCTAATTGAGTGTGCCATATCGTTGATGTGTTGGGTTTTCAACACTTATGGAATCATCTCAAATGGCACCCTGTTCGCTTTATAGTGCACTCGTTTTTACCAGGGGCCATAGGGAAATAGGGTGTCATTTGGAACACATCCTCTCTTAACAGAAGGCAGAAATCAGTTTTTTCCTACTGGCTGTCTTTTTCCTTTTCTTGTGAGTTGTTGTAGTTATATGTCTGTCTCCTTCTACTTGGAAGTGTAGCCTACAGCTCAAGGCAGGCAGTGTTTCTCAAATGCCAAAGTCTTCCTTGGTTGTGATTTAAGACTTGGTTCTGGCTTGAGAAATAGTTTTAATTCATTTGGTGGGCCTAAAAAAAGGCCCAAAGCTTTAAAGTTGCCTGGTACCCGTTGCATGAAAATGGTTTCGGAAACCAGGATCCTAAGCGAACTGGAGAAAGTCAGAGCCCTAACCATTCTCATCCATCACAATTCACACTGAATAGCCGCCCCCACCTCCTCCCCCCCTCCCCACCTCCTCCCCCAGCGATCATGATTGTGACCTCCTTTGAAAGTTCATGCACTGCATTTATGAAGTGAGCCCAGGTGTTTTTTTTTAAACTCCAGAGCGAAGATCAGCTTTCACATGGATCAGGTGACCATTCTGATGGTTAGCAACTTGCACTGGCACTCTGCAGAGTGTTGCAGCTGTAAGCAGTACAAGAAGGGAAGGGGACTCTGTTCTCTACCTTGGCCTGTGTCCCAAATGACACCCTATTCCCACATGGGCCCTGGTCAAAAGTAGTGCACTATATAGGGAATAGGGTGCCATTTGGGACGCGGCCGTGCAATGTTAAACTGGCACACTCTAAGAAGGAACCATCACGTGCCAAATGTAATCTAATCTTGGAGGGAGTTAAAAATAATATGTTATTTTTCTCTTCTACTCAGGTGTTTCTCCACCGCCTCAACCAGTATGCAGCCACGAAGATCGACAAGAACGTCACAGAGGAAACCGTTAAGGTGAGTCTTTATTAGTTTAGCCTGGTGATTACATCATAATGACTTAATCTAGTAGTTACTTAATGACTGTGTAATCAAGATCTGTGTAGAAATGTGAGTGGAATGTCAGAAGAAGGAGTCCTTTTAGCTGTGTGGCTGAAGTATAAACCTTGTTTTCATAACGTTATCCAATAAAAGGACGGAAATTACAGCCGGAATCCAAATAAAACTCAACGTCTCTTGTTTGAGGGACTCTTTCAACCCAAAATAGATGTTTCTTCTGAATGAGGAAAAAAAATAGCTACTAAGGCCCAGGCATATACAGGAAGCAGCTGTAAATGTAATCTATTTGTATAAATGATTCCGGCTGCGTGACGGAGTGGGACAATAAAGGATGCGTCGTCGCTGTTGGGATGGTCCTTGTCTATCTGCATGTGTCCCAAATGGTATCCTATTCCCTACCGTGCACTACTAATGACCAGAGCCTATATGGGTGCAGGGCTCTGGTCAAAAGTAGTGCACTTAGGGTTGCAAAGATACCAGTAGTATACCAAAGTTACCGGAATCTTCAGTAATTTTGTTAATTAACAGATAATCTATGGCAATCTATTGTAACTTTGGTAATTTATTCTTGAATACATAATAAATAAAAAAAAGAGGTAATATTTAGTATTCATTTATTATATCTGCCTACATATTGTCCATGAGTTTCTAGTAGATAGAACATATGGTTCAAGAGAAAATAGCCTAATTCATGAAAACAGCATCTAATCAACACTGGCATTATTTTCAGTTAACTCTGCAACTCTTCCAACTATTGACTGTGTTCACAACTGCCACCAGTGTGACGCCAAAACATTGTCAACAGAAACATATTTACATCAAATAAATATGTGTGTAAAGAAATATAAAGGATATTTCATGCTGAAACCCTCATATTAAACACCAATGGTATTCGCTATGTTGACGGTTTATGTTTAGGATCATGTTTTACACCTTTGTCCTTCACATTTTTGCTTTTTATTGAGTTATTATATATTTTTTAGATACGATTAGGCCACACAGAAGGACGTCACAGACACCTGTGATAATATGAAATACCCAATAGGGCCACTTGATGTCCTGTGATAGATTGCATGAGATACCAACATTCTGGTACTGTAATGCATGTAGAACATTTACCCTCCCTTTGCAACTCGAAGTGCACAATATAGAGAATATAATGTTATTTAGGGTCAGACTCCACTCTGTGGGCTTTGCTTATTCTGGAAGTTAAACATGCATTGGCGGAGGAGCGGCCTACGTGTTCCTGTGTCCTGTGTTTTGGAACACGCTGTGAGAACACTGGGGGGCAGGGGAGGAGTCTGGGGGAACAAGGTCAGACGGAGGTCAGGGTTCTAGAATGTCTTGGTTGTTGCTAACTAACAGCTGTCCCGCTCCAATTTGCCATAGAACCTTACTGTACTGGAACACTCCAGAGTGGAGAAGATACAGAACGGATACAAATATGATTCCATATACTGCTTGATGTTAGAATCATGTCAGTTACAGGTTTTCAATTTCGGTCTCTTGGGCGTTGTATACTGTCGCACCCACAGAGTGCATAGTCCTCTTCCCCCTTGAGTTAGGGCAGTCCACCATAGGCACTATAGGCCCCTCTCCCCATCCACAATCAGACCATTACTTTGTGCTTAAGCATTGCCACATAAATTACATGAAAGCACAAAATAACACAATCCCACATAAAGGCTAAGTACAGCATTCCATATGACAGAGCATATAAAATGTCTCTCCGTGAACAATTGTCTCCCTTTCCAGTGTTTTCACAAATGCTAATTTCCTCTCTCAACTCTAGAATTATAAGATGAAGTCAAGTCTGGGACTATTTCAAAGAAACCTCATCCGTTGTTCTGTGACTTCTGTCTCCCTCCGAGCCCCAGGCAAAATGCGCTCGTTCTCTCTCGCTCTCTTTCTCTCTCGTCTGTCGTGCCCCAAAATATTTAAAACGTTGTGTTTTCCCCTAATCGTCTTCCCTCACGACGAGTGGACTGAAAAGAGTGGGTCTTTATGGTCCAAATATCTCCACACTGTTCTCTTGCCTACCAGGTTCATGAGCAGATAGCTGATCACGAAGGCAGGATACTGATCAAAGGATACTGTATGTGTTGACCTTTTTGGACACACTCCTTGTCCTTGCTTGGCTAGGGTTTCATGTCCTAATGTTTCCATGGTTACATTTTGTCAATGTTTTTGTATGTGTGCCCCCTCTAGATGTTAGTGTTCTGTCCCCTGGTGTTACAGTGTATTCTGTCCCCCTCTAGGTGCTGTTCTCGAACCTGGAGGAAATCCTGTCTGTGCACCGTAACTTCCTGTCCATGGTAGAAGAGCTGCTACAGCCAGACCCCCACGCTCACCACGAAGTGGGCCGCTGCTTCCTGCACTTTGTGAGTCTCACAGGTCTCCGTATCGCTCTTGTCAATCCATGCTAGGAATGAAGACCGAATAGTGCTTTCTAACCACAAGTATGATTTTTTTTGTATCACTACCCACAGTAGCTCACTCACTGACTAGAGCAGTGATTCTCGAACGGTGGGTTGTGTCTGATTCCATCTGGGAGGCCGCTTAAGATGAGCTCAGAAATGTTGTTGATCAGTCTTTAAAAAAAATCCGGGTCACAATACAATTGAAAGTGCTTTAGATGAGTCGCGGCTCGAACAAGTTAGAGAGTTCCTTGGGTGCAGGCAGCTATTCTGGCTGACGCGAAGGAGTTTCAAACCCCGTCTTAACCAGGCCCATTCTCTCCGAGTCGGCTAATCTCTCTGCCTGCGTCCCAAATTACATCCTATTTCTTTTCTAGTGCACTACTGGTGACCAGGGCCCATAGGGAAAAGTTGGGACATACTGCACCTATTACCTATTGTTTCAGCGTAGGCTAATCTCTCTGTGTTAGTACAGGCCAGAGAGGAAGATAAGATGAGATTCAACACTTCAGATTGACTATCTCCTGTGCAGGCCGTATACTGCTCTGATGTAGCCCCTCTGTCGTAGATTAGATTTATCCTAGCTCTTTGATGCTGAGCTGAGCTGGGATATGGACCACTATATGATCTTAGGTTTCTGTAGGCCGTAAATCTAGAGTAGATGTCTGAATGTTGACCCTCTCCTCAGTGGGTTACTATATTCTACAAAGGACCTGTAACAGGTCTTCTTCAAAGCTAGTTCTCCTCAAAGTGACACCATGACAGGGATGGGTTTTAACAGGTGACAAACTGTTTTTGCATTTATTTACAGTTCAAGTCGGAAGTTTACATACACTTAGGTTGGAGTCATTAACTTGTTTTTCAACTACTCCACAAATTTCTTGTTAACAAACTATCGTTTCGGCCAAGTCGGTTAGGACATCTACTTTGTGCATAACACAAGTCATTTTTCCAACAATTGTTTACAGACAGATTATTTCACTTATAATTCACTGTATCACAATTCCAGCGGGTCAGAAGTTTACATACACTAAGTTGACTGTGCCTTTAAACAGCTTGGCAAATTACAGAAAATGATGTCATGGCTTTAGAAGCTTCTGATAGGCTAATTGACATCATTTGAGTCAATTGGAGGTGTCCCTGTGGATGTATTGCAAGGCCTACCTTCAAACTCAGTGCCTCTTTGCTTGACATCATGGGAAAATCTAAAGAAATCAGCCTCAGAAAAATAATTGTAGACCTCCAAAGGTCTGGTTCATCCTTGAGAGCAATTTCCTGATGCCTGAAGGTTCCACATTCATCTGTACAAACAATAGTACGCAAGTATAAACACCATGGGACCACGTAGCCGTCATACCGCTCCTAGAGATGACTGTACTTTGGTGAGAAAAGTGCAAATCAATCCCAGAACAACAGCAAAGGACCTTGTGAAGATGCTGGAGGAAACAGGTACAAAAGCATCTATATCCACAGTAAAACAAGTCATATATAGACATAACCTGAAATGCTGCTCAGCAAGGAAGAAGCCACTGCTCCAAAACCACCATACAACCACCATACTGTACATGGGGACAAAGATCATACTTTTTGGAGAAATGTCCTCTGGTCTGATGAAACAAAAATAGAACTGTTTGGCCATAATGACCATTGTTATGTTTGGAGGAGAAAGGGGGAGGCTTGCAAGCTGAAGAACACCATCCCAACCGTGAAGCACGGGGGTGGCAGCATCATGTTGCGAGGGTGCTTTGCTGCAGGAGGGACTGGTGCACTTTACAAAATAGATGGCATCATGAGGAAGGAACATTATGTGGATATATAAGTTAAAGCTTGGTCGCAAATGGGTCTTCCAAATGGACAATGACCCCAAGCACACTTCCAAAGTTGAGGCAAAATGGCTTAAGGACAACAAAGTCAAGGTATTGGAGTTGCCATCACAAAGCCCTGACCTCAATCCTATAGAAGATTTGTGGGCAGAACTGAAAAAGCATGTGCGAGCAAGGAGGCCTACAAACCTGACTCAGTTACACCAGCTCTGTCAGGAGGAATGGGACAAAATTCACCCAACTTATTGTGGGAAGCTGGTGGAAGGTTACCTGAAACGTTTGACCCAAGTTAAACAATTTAAAGGCAATGCTACCAAATACTAATTTAGTGTATGTAAACTTCTGACCCACTGGAATGTGATGAAAGAAATAAAAGCATAAATAAATCATTCTCTCTACTATTATTCTGACATTTCAGATTCTTAAAATTAAGTGGTGATCCTAACTGACCTAACACAGGGAATTTTTACTTGGATTAAATGTCAGGTATTGTGAAAAACTGAGTTTAAATGTATTTGGCTAAGGTGTATGTAAACTTCCAACTTCAACTGTAAATATGTATTTGTTTTACATTTAATTCAATTAGAGCGACTTACGGGAGCAATTAGGGTTGGTCGCCTTGCTCAATGGCACATCGGCACATTTTTTTCACTTTGTCGGCTTGGAGATTCGAACCAGCCACCTTTTGGTTACTGGCCCGACGCTAGGCTACCTGCCACCCCTATGACCTTGTGTACCTTCCAAATGGCACCCTGTTCCCTATATAGTGCACCACTTTTAACCAGAGCTCTCTGGGTCTACTCTCTACATAGCGAATAGGGTGCCATTACAGACTCAACCCATGTGGTATCAATGGTATAAGCAACGGTCTTTAGAAATCACCCTCATGGCTGTTTTGTGAAAGTCCAGTCATTTAGAGTCTAACCTGCATGACTCTGTGGTCGCTCACATGACCATGGCTGATGATCTTGTGTCAGACTACCCAGCAGGGAGGCTACTGTGGTCTGTTCTCTCTCTCTGGAGCTTATAACACCTGTTTCAAAGAAACCTTGTCCATTGTTCGGTGACTTCTCTCTCCCTTCGAGCCCCAGACAAATTCTCTCTGTCTCTCTCACTCACTTTCTTTCTCCTCAGTGATTGAGGTATCTTGCTGTAAGACAGAGTTCCTAGAAAGAGAGGAATTGTGAAATCTCTCTCTACTTCAGCTGAGGGGAAAATCCTGGTGGGATCTGAGTGGGAGTGGGTTCTCATAGTAGAATCTCAGCTCTAATCGTTCCAATATGGAATACGTTATGAAAAACTGTTTTTGATTTCAACATGGTCTTAACACCCTGCTTGTCAAAGCTGGTTCTATCCTCACCATTGGTCGAATCCTTTCTTGAGGTCTGCACAAGAGGTCTTCACGAGTCCAAAAAGTTGGACCCGTTCCGAAATTAACCTGGGGCTTTCTGACCCGGACCCGATATGCATCAATTTTTTTCTTTATATAGAGACCCCTTCTGAATGGACCCAAAGATAACTAGACCCGTTCCATATAGACCTGGTTGGATCTAGACCCGGGTCCGATCTGGGTGAGGGAAGCAGCAGAAAATAGATATTTTTTAAGCTACTTTTATTAACCGGAGCTGATGGAGGGAGAGCGGTACCGCTCTAGCAGGCAGGGAGGGGCCTTGCTGTGAGCGAGTCACAGGGTGAGCAGGGAGGAGGGAGGGAGAGACAAGAGACCGCAATCAAGGGGAAAGGGAAAGAGGGATACCTAGTCAGTTGTACAACTGAAATGTGTCTTCCGCATTTAACCTCTGGATCAGAGGGGTGCGGAGGGTTGTCTTTATCGACATCCACGTCATTGGCGCCTGGGGAACCAAGCCGACTCGCGCTTTAGTCGACTAATAGCTGTCATAGTTAGGTTGTTTATCATCAAACATGATTACATCATACCTCTCTTGACTGCATCAAACCTGCAGAAGCTAGTTAAGCTAGCCAACGTTAGCTAGCTAGGCTAACTGAGGCTGCAGTGCGTGTGCTTTCTCATCCTACAGTTTACACACAACAACAACTCCATTCAGTATGTTAAGTAGCAGCCCACCTGGTCGTTGTAACCTATCCTTCTCCTTTTAACTTTTTAATTCATTCATTTTAATTTCGTCTTCCATTTAGATTTTTTAGATATCTCCTAACTTTTGCTCCACACAGAGAAAGGCTCTATGACTGTAGCCTCCTGCCACTTTGATGACTTATGATTGGTCAACAACAAGCTACACGCTCCACTCTGGTGAGAAGCAGGAGCAGTAGCAGGAGTGATAAAATGTCTCACTCGCTCTACTGCAGTGGTCGCGTTCAGATCCGTACGAGCCCTTCATGATAAGTCAGTTAAAATTACACATACCCGAGACCAGTGACAAGTGTGAATTCTGGATCCCGACCCGCTCGGGCCCCGGACCGGATCTCAGGCATTCGGGTACAGGTGGATCCGTGAAGACCTCTAGTCTGATTTATGCCGTCGATCTGAAGATTATTTAGGCAATAGGATGCCAATGGGGCCTCAAACTCAACTCAGGACCTTGAAGCCAGTTCCACTGTATGTTTTCATCGTTCCCCTCTAATCAAGGACTGATTTACTTGTTTGCAATGAATTATCAGGTAGAACAGAAAACCAGCAGGCTCCGGACCTCGTAGTGTAAGAGTACCCCTGCCATAGGGCATCTATTTATGCGCATTGATCAGAAATTAGGATGTGGCCCTCCATTCATTTTGGTTTAGTATGAGAACCCATCGAGGTTTGATCTGAGGAGGTGTAGACTGTGCTGTTCGGTAGTAATGATGATTTATAGGCCATGTCTCTGTGCAGTATCCCTCAGAGAATGACTGGGGTGTTACAAGCATGTGAAGTCATGGGAAGAGGGGTTTGTCACGACGCAAACATGTGGCTTCAAGATAGATGACAGGATAGGGCAACATGTCCTCTCTCTCACTCCCTTTCTCTGTCTCTCTGTCTTTTTTTTCTATCTCGCTCTCTCTCTGTCTTTCTGTCTCTCTCTCTCTTTCTCTCTCCAGAGGAGTGGTTTTCAGATCTATGATGAGTACTGTGGGAACCATGAGAAAGCTCAGAGATTGCTGCTGGAACTCAACAAAATCAGGACCGTCAGAACATGCTTACTGGTGAGGAACCGTGTGTGTGTGTAAACGGTGTGTGTGTGTGTGTGTGTGTGTGTGTGTGTGTGTGTGTGTGTGTGATCTTTCCGGCCTCTCATTTCACTCAGTGTGTGCTGTTTAAGGTTGTTCTCCATGCTATACACATATCCCTCTGGGCTTTATGGGTAATGTAATGCTACTCCTTCTCACCCCTCCAGTCTTTCACAACCGTATCACTCCATACATTCACTCCTGTTACAAGAGCTCTATAAAACCCTGGGACCTACAGCAGTGTCCGCCTTCGGGAAGATACTCTATCTAAAAAAAAACACATTAGCTTCAACCACATACATATGCAGAGTCATGTTGTGGTATTGTAGAGGGCTATTTCTGGTAGTTGATCATATGAGAAGTACACACATCTCGGCTGTAAGTGGAAGGGGAGCTCTATATGATCGAGCGTTGTTTTTGAACCCAGCAGGGAGAGGGTGTGTGTGTCTCAGCGGGGTTAGAGTGGTCTTAATTGAATGCGATTTAATGGAGGTTTTATGGTCTTGACTTCGGCGGGACCTTCCTGGCTGCTTGCATCAGCCCTGTGAGGGTCGTGTTACCCTCATAACCTCCATCCAACCCTGGGCTCATAGTACTTGGGTTACCCCCCTGACCTCCAGTCCACTCTGGGCTTAAAAGCCTTGGCTAACCCTCCTAACCTCCAGAACTCCAGTCAACCTTTGCCCTACTGGAGGGCCCACTGACTGAAAGCCTGTCCAGTGTTTTATGTAGTGAGAAGGATGTAATTTAACACGATTTCACAACCATTAATGAAAGAAAAACCAACCCCTGTAGGTTACCCCGTAACCTCCCCTCAACCCCTGTAGGTTACCCTGTAACCTCCCCTCAACCCCTGTAGGTTACCCCGTAACCTCCCCTCAACCCCTGGAGGTTACCCTGTAACCTCCCCTCAACCCCTGGAGATGAACCTGTAACCCTTCCTCAACCCCTGTAGGTTACCCCGTAACCTTCCCTCAACCCCTGTAGGTTACCCCGTAACCTCCCCTCAACCCCTGGAGGTTACCCCGTAACCTCCCCTCAACCCCTGGAGGTTACCCTCAACCCCTGGAGGTTACCCTGTAACCTCCCCTCAACCCCTGGAGGTTACCCTATTTTCTCCCCTCAACCCCTGGAGGTTACCCTGTAACCTCCCCTCAACCCCTGGAGATTACCCTGTAACCTCCCCTCAACCCCTGGAGGTTACCCTATTTTCTCCCCTCAACCCCTGGAGGTTACCCTGTAACCTCTCCTCAACCCCCGGAGGTTACCCTGTAACCTCCCCTCAACCCCTGGAGGTTACCCTGTAATCTCCCCTCAACCCCTGGAGGTTACCCTGTAATCTCCCCTCAACCCCTGGAGGTTACCCCTAACCTCCCCTCAACCCCTGGAGGTTACCCCGTAACCTCCCCTCAACCCCTGGAGGTTACCCTGTAACCTCCCCTCAACCCCTGGAGGTTACCCTATTTTCTCCCCTCAACCCCTGGAGGTTACCCTGTAACCTCCCCTCAACCCCTGGAGATTACCCTGTAACCTCCCATCAACCCCTGGAGGTTACCCTATTTTCTCCCCTCAACCCCTGTAGGTTACCCTGTAACCTCTCCTCAACCCCCGGAGGTTACCCTGTAACCTCCCCTCAACCCCTGGAGGTTACCCTGTAATCTCCCCTCAACCCCTAGAGGTTACGCTGTAATCTCCCCTCAACCCCTGGAGGTTACCCCTAACCTCCCCTCAACCCCTGGAGGTTACCCTGTAACCTCCCCTCAACCCTGGCCTATGGCCCCGTTGATCGTTTAAAAGAAGGCAAACGGAGGGGAGGTGAACAGGTGACTGATACTAATGTCCACATCGTCTCCTTTGCTCCTGTTAGAACTGTATGTTGCTGGGGGGCAGGAAGAATACAGAGGTTCCATTGGAGGGCTACCTGGTCGCTCCCATTCAGAGGATCTGCAAGTATCCACTGCTGCTCAGGGTGAGTCCTGTATGGCCCTATCTGGATCACAGCTCCTCGTCCTTCTTGTTTCGTGGTCATCAGTAGTGTCTTATTCATCTAAGCCTCCCTCTATATGAACGCTTGGTTGTCACGTCCTGCGCACACACACACACACACACACACACACACACACACACACACACACACACACACACACACACACACACACACACACACACACACACACACACACACACAGTCTCTTCTTCTCTCCGACAACAGGCAGACAGTATTAGGCAGGCCAGCCTTAACAGCACATGCCACTACCCCGGACTCCCACAAATCCACAATCCCCAGACTCGGCCCTTTAACACACCTCAGTCATACTCCCATCTTCATAGTCGATGTTTACCTTAGCCCACGTTAAAAGTGTGTGTGAAACAAAACTCTGTTTGAAACGCTGTTAGCGTCCTGCGCTGTCTAACTTCATGAATCTAGTTTAGATCTATGAATGCACACCGAGTGTAATCTAAACAGCCACCGGCACGAGAACCTAGATGGTAGATGTCGCAATAATCTCAGGCGTAATCTGATTCTCTGTCATTTGAAGTCTTACAGCTGGAACTGCCCAGGCGTTCTCCCTCAGGCTGCATCTGAAATGGCGCCCTATTCCCTATGTGGTGCGCTACATCCCTATGGGTCCTGGTCAAAAGTAGTGGCCGCCTTACATCGGGAATAGGGTGCTATTTGGGATTCAACCTCAGTCTCCCTGTGTAAATAGCAGCGATAAAGATCGCTGGTTGTACAGTAGAAACTATCCAGAGACCTTGTATCTAAACAGCCGTCAGTATCTGACAGGCCAGGACTGTGTTTAGACTAGACAGATTTCCATCTCCTCCACCAGACTGGGTCATGCAATAGCCGGTAGTGATGTGCAGTTTGCAAACGATTCGTTCTTCTCGAATGACTCTTTTTACTGACTCGAGTTATGATTCGTTTTTCCCGAGTGACTCGTTCATTTTAGTTGTTTAGATTTTGATGGCCGCAATGATTTTTATTTTTATTTCAAATTATATTTTCATGCTTTTTTAGGTACTTTTTGAACCTTTTTCTCCCCAATTTCGTGATATCCAATTGGTAGTTACAGTCTTGTCTCATCGCTGCAACTCCCGTATGGACTCGGGCGAGGCAAACATCGAGAGCCATGCATCCTCCGAAACACGACCCCGCCAAGCTGCACCGCTTCTTGACACACTGCTCGCTTAACCCAGAAGCCAGCCACATCACTGTCTCTCTCTCATTGTCTCTCTCTGTCTCTCTCTCACTGTCTCTCTCTCTCTCTCTCACTCTCTCTCTTTCTCTCTCTCTCCTTCTCACTCTCTCTCCTTCTCACTGTCTCTCACTGTCTCTCTCTCTGTGTATGTCTCTCTCTCTCTGTGTCTGTCTCTCTCTCTCTCACTGTCTGTCTCTCTCTCTCACTGTCTGTCTCTCTCTCTCTCTCTCTGTCTCTCTCTCTCTCTGTCTCTCTCTCTCTCTCTCTCACTGTCTCTCTCTCTCTCTCTCTCCTTCTCACTCTCTCTCTTTCTCTCTCTCTCCTTCTCACTGTCTCTCACTGTCTCTCTCTCTGTGTATGTCTCTCTCTCTCTGTGTCTGTCTCTCTCTCTCACTGTCTGTCTCTCTCTCTCACTGTCTCTCTCTCACTGTCTGTCTCTCTCTCTCACTGTCTCTCTCTCTCTCTCTGTCTCTCTCTCTCTCTCACTGTCTCTCTCTCACTGTCTCTCTCTCTCTCTCTCTCTGTCTCTGTCTCTCTCTGTCTCTCTCTTTCTCTCTGTCTCTGTCTCTCTCTCACTGTCTCCCTCTCTCTCTCTCTCTCTCTCTCTCTCTCTCACTGTCTCTCTCTCTCTCTCTCTCTCACTGTCTCTCTCTCTCTCTCTCTCTCTCTCACTGTCTCTCTCTCTCTCTCTCTCTCACTGTCTCTCTCTCTCTCTCACTGTCTCTCTCTCTCTCTCTCTCTCACTGTCTCTCTCTCTCACTGTCTCTCTCTGTCTCTCTCTCTCTGTCTCTCTCTGTCTCTCTCTTTCTCTCTGTCTCTGTCTCTCTCTCACTGTCTCCCTCTCTCTCTCTCTCTCTCTCTCTCTCTCTCTCACTGTCTCTCTCTCTCTCTCTCTCTCACTGTCTCTCTCTCTCTCTCTCTCTCTCTCACTGTCTCTCTCTCTCTCTCTCTCTCACTGTCTCTCTCTCTCTCTCACTGTCTCTCTCTCTCTCTCTCGCTCACTGTCTCTCTCTCTCACTGTCTCTCTCTGTCTCTCTCTCACTGTCTCTCTCTCTCTCTCTCTCTCTCACTGTCTCTCTCTGTCTCTCACTGTCTCTCTCTCTCTCTCTCTCACTGTCTCTCACTGTCTCTCTCTCTCACTGTCTCTCTCTCACACTCTCACACTCTCACTGTCTCTCTCTGTCTCTCTCTCTCTCTCTCTCTCTCTCTCTCTCTCTCTCTCTCTCTCTCTCTCTCTCTCTCTGTGTCTCTCTCTCTCCTGGGATATTAGTCTGTTATGTACTGTAAATCAAAGAGGACTGTTGAGCGGAAGGGAGGGAGAGTGAGTGGGCACATGTACTAGGGGAAAGTTGTTGTTGCTGCATGTTTCCCAAATCTTTTTTGAAATATAAAAAGGGTTAACCTTTTAATATCTGTCCTGACCAGGCTTTTAATATCTGTCCTGACCAGGCTTTTAATATCTGTCCTGACCAGGCTTTTCACATTTGCCTGTGCTGATCTGTGTGTGTGGGTGTGGGTGTGCGCATGTCTTTGTGCGTGCCTGCGTACGTGTGTGTGTAGGAGCTGCTAAAGAGGACTCCTAAGAAACACAATGACTACTCCCTGGTGCTGGAGTCTCTGCAGGTCATGAAGGCTGTCTGTTCCTCCATCAACGAGGCCAAGAGACAGATGGAGAAGCTAGAGGTGCTGGAGGAGTGGCAGTCCCACATCGAGGGATGGGAGGTAGGTTCACATGTACACTATAAAACAATATACTATATAGTACACAATATACAGGTATATAATATATGCCATTTAGCAGACGTTTTTATCCAAAGCGATGCGTACATTTTCTACGTTTGGGTGGTCCGGGAATTGAACCCACTATCCTGGAGCCTTGCTCTACCAACCATCTAGATGGATGGGACGTGAGACATTATCATCTCAAACATGATCCTAATCATTATTAAACATGATCCCCATCATACTGTGTTATACTGGAGAAAGTAAAGAGGAGTGCCTGTCCCACATTGAGAGCTGGGAGGTGGGTTAGACACCAGCAAATACAGCCCTTACAATATAGTGTATAATACACAGTGGCGTGTGTACCTTTATAATGACAGGTGATGACCAGGGCTCTGGTCAAAAGAAGTGCGCTTTATGAGGAATAGGGGTTCTAGATTTTCCAGATCTGTCCAGAGAGGTCAGCTCCGTGCCTCTGTGTTGTTTTACGGGACTTGTTGACAACAGGGTGTGTTGTTAGTGTCAACTGTGCATGTAGGCCTGCCAGGCTTTCCGGGTTGCATCACAAATGGGACCCTCTTCTCGTTATAGTGCACTACTTTTGACCAGGCCCCAAAGGGATTCCCATTGGGAATCCCTTTGTCAAACGTAGTGCACTATGTAGGGATAGGGTGCCATTCGTAAACTAAGCCCTGGGTCACAACAAAACACACCACAGAATCAGAAACAGTTGGATAATATTTTATGAGGAAAATGTAACTGGAATGTCTTCTTATAAAAGACAGACGCAGCCTGAAATAAAATGATCGTGACTCAGATTCATTTAGTTTTTCTCTTTTGCGGACGGATGCAGACACATTTTGACACGGGCTTAATCTTTCTGCCCTGTTAAACCCATTTAGCAGGAGAGGGACATTCTAAACATTTACGTTTGTGGCCGGGGTAACTTTGTCATACAAACCTCTATATAAGTCCCAAATGGCACCCTATTCTCTCTTAGAGCGCACTACTTTTGACCAGAAGCGCACTATATAGGGAATAGGGTGCCATTTGGGACGCACTCGCACTGAAAGACTGAAAGGAAGTGAACTTGATGAGACTCAAACTGTTTGTTGGACATGGTGTTCTAGGACAATCTCTTCTGTCTTTAACACAACAGAATTTTTGTTAAGCACAGACTGACCTTTTGGAAGAGAATCCAAGTGTCTGGTTTAGCCTTTAGAGGTTCTGGTTCGTCAATGGCTATTTGTCAGAGTGTTACTGCAAATTGGGAAACTAACAACACACACACACACACACACACACCACACACACACACACACACACACAGAAGTGTAATGTGTTTCAGGAAAAGGGTGGAGTAGCATGACGTTTGCAAGCCATGGTCTTAGAGCTGTTCTGTGGTTTCCTCAAAAGCTTTTATTAATTATAAACATTAGGTAATTCTGGAGCAGGTCACTACTCTACAAGCCAGACACTGTTCTCTATTAGACGGGCCTAGGAGAGAAAAAAAACTGAAAAGCAGAGGGAGAGACAGAGCAAAAGAGAGGGGGGAGCAGATTGAGAAAGAGAGGGTGAGGGGAGAAATGGAGAGAGACCAAAGACAAAGGCAGATGAAGGAAAAGGGAGAACAGAGAGAAGGAGAGAAATGTCTTGTATTTCTATGTGTGGGTGTTTGAAGAATGGAGAGAGGGAAGGGAGGGCCAGCTGAACGGCCTCAGTCAGTTTTTCCTCTGTCGCTTCCAGGTCGCGGCTGATAGCTCGTTAGTGTAGAACCTTCTTTGCATCTGTGTGCCCTTGGGTCACCATGGCAGCCAGGTTCACCGACCCTGCCGTGGGAGAGAGAGTTAAGTTACGTCCCAAATAGCACCCGACTCCCTATGTAGTGCACTACTTTTGATCAGGGCCCTATAGGTCTGGTCAAAAGTAATGCACTATAGAGAGAGAGGGTGCCATTTGGGACACAGCCAGGACAGGGCCAGGGACCACAGTGGTCAACAGAGCAATGGCTGCCAGCGGTTGCCACGACGATGATTGCCCATTGGTCAAGGCTTCTATGTCTGTGCTGTGTCACCCGGTCTCTTGGGTCTCAGTTTGGAAGTGGTAATAGTTATGTCCAAAACACGAAAACTTAAAGCAGACATTGAATATCCCTTTGAGCATGGTGAAGTTATTAATTACACTTTGGATGGTGTATCAATACACCCAGTCACTACAAAGATCCTAAAAGTTACCGCAGAGGAAAGAATGTGCTCAGGGATTTCACCATGAGGCCAATGGTTACAGAGAGTTTAATGGCTGTGATAGGAGAAAACTGAGGGTGGATCAACAACGTAGTTACTCCACAATACTAACCTAAATGACAGAGGGAAAAGAAGGAAGGCTGTGCAGAATAAAAACATTCCAAAACATGCATCCTGTTTGCAACAAGGCACTAAAGTAACACTGCAAAAAATGTGGCAAAGCAATTAACTTGGTCTTGAATACAAAGTGTTATGTTTGGGGCAAATCCAATACACCGCATCACTGAGTACCACATTCTCCTGCAAGATGTCTTGATAGACTTGGGAATGAATTTTTCCGTCGATGATAGCTAGCTGTCCAGGGCCTGAGGTAGCAAAGCAGCCCCAAACCATGATGCTCCCTCCACCAAACTTTACAGTTCTGATGAGGTTTTGAAGTTGGTGTGCCTGTGCCTTTTGTTTCTCCACACGTAGTGTTGTGTGTTCCTTCCAAACATCTCAACTTTAGTTTCATCTGTCCACAGAATATTTTGCCAGAAGCGCTGTGGAACACCCAGGTGCTCTTTTGCGAACTTCAGCAGTGGCTTCGTCCGTGGTGTCCTCCCATGAACGATCTAGAAGAAAATGTAAAGCACACCTATTTAGGAGAGGTGCTGGCTAACGGAGTAGAACACTTGAAAATAAGAATAAGAATTAAAGAGAGCCGCACACTCTAGGAGCTCAGATGCAAAAATTGAATTACCAACCTTTCGACAGCCAAGCTGTCTTCATCAGGGTATAATCACAAACACTGCGGGATTACTCGTTTATATAGTTTCAAAAGACACAGGTGTCTGTAATCATGGCCAAGAGTGGCCTAATATCATTGGTTAATTATCAAATATTAAAATGTCATACAAAGAACAGCATACAAACAACAAATGGATAGCATACGATCATAGATTAATTTGACTACACAAGCTTACAAACAATTACAATGGCAAAGTCACAATATTCACAAAAATGGCTTCAGATCAAAGTCTACGTTGAGACCGAAGGGCGCAAGGGTCTTTAATTTAAAGATCCAGGCAGCCTCTCGTTTTAACAATAAAGGAGAGGGGGGTGACATGTTCGATGCCAATATAACGCAGAGACGAAATCGAGTGGCCTGCCTCCTAGAAGTGGGCCGCAACTGGATAAGTAAAGTTTTTACACCTAATGGTGCTACGATGCTCTGAGATACGTACTTTTAATTTGTGCTTTGTTTTACCCACATCATTTTTACCACACGGACAAGTTATAAGATAAATAACTGCCTTAGTGGAGCACGTAATAACACCTTTGATTGGGATCGATTTCTCTGTTTGTGGGTGTTTGAAAGATCTACATTTATAAGTGCCATTGCATTGAGCACATCCATTACACTTGTAATTTCCATCCAGCAGGGGCGCAAATAGACGTTGTTCAGGAATATTTTGGGGTGGTAAATCAGAGTTTACCAATCGGTCTCTGAGATTTCTGCCCCGCGAGAATACGACCAAGGGAAGGTCCGAAAACACATTACCAAGACTATCATCGGATTTTAGGATGTGCCAATGTTTGTGAACAATTCCCTTAATTTGTTCAGAGCACTTTGAATAGCGGGTAGTTAGAACACAAGAATGTGTCTTTTTGCGAGACTGACCTTGAAAAAGGTCATGTCTCGTTTTGTTTTGAATTTTCTCAATGGCAATATTAATCTGATCATTCTTGTAGCCCCTCTCCTTGAACTTTCTTTGCGTCTCAGCCATATTTCTGTCGAAATCTGATTGTTTTTTGCAAATTCTTTTGATTCGACAGAATTGGCTGTAGGGCAAACTATTTTTCAAGGGAAGTGGGTGACAACTATCAGCCCTCAACAAACTGTTACGATCAGTAGGCTTCCTGTAAAGATCAGTGTATAGAACATTATCTTCACACAAGATCAGAAGATCAAGAAAACTGATTTGACGTGTGCCAGATTGCATAGTAAATCTCAAATGATCAGAACAGGAGCATAGAATGCATAGAGAGCCTGGAGCTGTTTTGCATCACCCCACCATAGAACAAAAATATCATTAACACCATTCTTGTTGAGTGTTTTACGTATCGTAGACTTGTCAACAGAGATGTTAGCATGTTCCAGAGATTTCTGTAAGTCTTTAGCTGACACTCTAGGATTCTTCTTAACCTCATCAAGCATTCTGCGCTGTGCTCTTGCAGTCATCTTTGCAGGACGGCCACTCCTAGGGAGAGTAGCAACAGTGCTGAACTTTCTCCATTTATAGACATTTGTCTTACCGTGGACTGATGAACATCAAGGCTTTTTGACATACTTTTGTAACCCTTTCCAGCTTCATGCAAGTCAACAATTCTTAAGCTTAGGTCTTCTGGGAACTATTTTGTTCGAGGCATGGTTCACATCAGGCAATGCTTCTTGTGAATAGCAAACTCAAATTTTGTGAGTTTTTTTATAGGGCAGGGCAGCTCTAACCAACATCTCCAATCTCATTGATTGGACTCCAGGTTAGCTGACTCCTGACTCAATTAACTTTTGGAAAAGTCATGGGTTCACATACTTTCCCCAACCTACACTGTGAATGTTTAAATTATATATTCAATATACACAATAAAAATACAATAATTTGTGTGTTATTAGTTTAAACACACTGTGTTTGTCTATTGTGAAGATGAAGATCAGAACACATTTTATGACTAATTTATGCAGAAATCCAGGTAATTCCAAAGGGTTCACATAATTGTTCTTGCCACTGTACATGAAATGAGTTGCAAAATGAATAGGAAGTATAGTCAAGATGTTGACAAGGTTATAAATAATTATTTTTAATTGAAATAATAATTGTGTCCTTCAAACTTTGCTTTCATCAAAGAATCCTCCATTTTCCGCAATTACAGCCTTGCAGACCTTTGGCATTCTAGTTCTCAATTTGTTGAGGTAATCTGAAGAGATTTCACCCCGTGCTTCCTGAAGCCCCTCCCACAAATTGGATTGGCTTGATGGGCACTTCTTACGTAACGTACGGTCAAGCTGCTCCCACAACAGCTCAATAGGGTTGAGATCCAGTGACTGTGCTGGCCACTCCATTATAGACAGAATACCAGCTGACTACTTCTTCCATAAATAGTTCTTGCATAGTTTGGAGCTGTGCTTCGGGTCATTGTCCTGTTGTAGGAGGAAATTGTCTCCAATTAAGCGTCGTCCACAGGGTGGAGTGATAGCCTTCCTACTTCAAGATGCCTTTTAGCTTGTACAAATATCCCACTTTACCACCACCAAAGCACCCCCAGACCATCCCATTGCCTCCACCATGCTTGACAGATTGCATCAAGCACTCCTCCAGCCTATTCTCATTTTTTCTGCGTCTCACAAATGTTCTTCTTTGTGATCCGAACACCTCAAACTTAGATTTGTTTGTCCTTAACACTTTTTTCCAATCTTCCTCTGTCCAGTGTCTATGTTATTTTGCCCATCTTAGTCTTTTCTTTTTATTGCTGTTCTGTGAAGGGAGTAGTACACAACGTTATACGAGATCTTCAGTTTCTTGGCAATTTCCCGCATGGAATAGCCTTAATTTCTCAGAACAAGAATAGACTGACGAGTTTCAGAAGAAAGTTATTTGTTTCTGGCCATTTTGAGCCTGTAATCGAACCCACAAATGCTGATGCTCCAGATACTCAACTAGTCTAAAGAAGGCCAGTTTTCAGCTGTGCTAACATAATTGCAAAAGTGTTTTCTAATGATCAATTATCCTTTTGAAATGATAAACTTGGAGTAGCTAACACAACGTGCCATTGGAACACAGGAGTGATGGTAGCTGCAAATGGGCCTCTGTACGTTTATGTAGATATTCCATAAAAATCAACCGTTTTCAGCTACAATAGTCATTTACAACATTAACAATGTCTACACTGTATTTTGATCAATTTGATGCTATTTTAATGGACAAAAAAATTGCTTTTCTTTCAAAAACAAGGACATTTTAAGTGATCCCAAACTTTTGAACTGTAGTGTAAATCTAAATAAATCTATAGCAAGACCTGGAAATGTTTGTCTAGCAATGATCAACAATCAATTTGACAGAGCTTGAACAATTTTTAAAAGAATAAATGGACAAATATGGTAGCACAATCCATGTATGGAAAGCTCTTAAAGGCTTACCCAGAAAGACTCACAGCTGTAATCGCTGCCAAAGGTGCTTCTACATAGTATTGACTCAGGAGTGTGAATACTATTGTAAATGAGATATTTCTGTATTTCGTTGTCAGTAAATTTGCTTAAGTTTCTGAAAACATGTTTTCACTTTGTCATTATTGAGGTTTTGTGGGTAGATGGCCGAGGGGAGAAGTATATTTATATATTCCGTTTTGAATTCAGGCTGTAACACAAAGTGAATTAAGTCAAAGGGTGTGGATACATTCTGAAGGTGCACTGTATGCTGTTTCTCTCCCTCTCTCTTTCACTCGCTCGCTTTCTCTTCTTTTATTATGTCTGGCACTCCTCTGACAGTTAAAAGAGGGGAATGAGAGTTAGATGAAACAGACCGTGGACTGTGAAGTGTTGTTTAGGCTTCAGGCCCCACTACTCACTCGATAGCCTCTCTATGGAACAGCTGTGGGCTGGAGAGAGTGAGGGGAGAGAAGAGAGAGTGAGAGGGGGGAGAGAGAGAGAGAGAGAGCGAGAGAGAGAGAGAGAGAGAGAGAGAGAGAGAGAGAGAGAGAGAGGAAAAGGGAGAGGGTAGAACACCGCAAGTGAGACAAATACAGAAGTAGTGCACTACATAGGGAGCCATGTTGAAAGCAGACCTGGACTGTTCTCTCACAGGAGATGTTTCAGTGGACAGGAAGTTGAGGATTAGTGTGTAGTCTGGACCGGTGGCAGTGGCATTCAGCTGGGCTGGCCTCCACTGCTAGAAATCAACACCTCATCTGGCCTTGGGCAAGGAAGAAGTACTCTGAGAAAGATGGAGGAGGGAGCGGAACGGAAAAGAGGAGAGAGGTAGTGGACCAGCGAGTTGTCAAAATGAAAAGAGGGAAAGAGAGCGATAAAGGTAGATAAAGATGGAGGAAAGAGAGAAGGGGGAGGTGAGGAAAGAGAGAGAGAGAGAGAGAGAGAGAGAGAGAGAATGAGTTCCTCAGCAGGAGGAAATGTTTAGCATATTGTCTGGCTCTGCTCGTTCCGGGAGTTATATTTAGATCTGACAGGCAGGGTCGATCATTCCCAACATAGTTGACAAGGTAAGGAGAAGGGCTGTGGAGTTTATCGCACCCTATTCCCTACATCGTGTACGACTACTGCTATAGGCTCTTGTCAAAAGCAGTGCACTGTATAGAGAATAGGGTGCCATTTGGGACGTAGTCACATATCCACATGGTGGGACTTGATAGGATGTTATTGTACAGTAGTAACGGCTCTATTCTTTCAAGTCCTCGGTCAATCTAAGGCTGAGGAAGTGTGTTGTGTTTTTACAGACCCCTTAAGAGACAAACCAGGAAAGGCATTCAGAGAAAGACCATGCATAGTGAATTGAACTACCTAAGGAGCGACTGTGTACTGCATGCATACACTGTTAGGCATAGTGCATAGTAGTGTCTTATGTCATGGCGGCCACGCAGCAAAACCCTCCAGACAAACACAATCCTGTGATCACGTAGTTCAACGCATAATGGACACACAATCAACCATTCACTGCATAATATGTGGCGGGCTACATATTTCACCAGTCGCCGCACTATTACAGCAGAACACTGACAAGGACCAACGGAACGGGTGGATCCCCTGGCCTGGTCGAGTAGCTAAGTCTACACAGTATCGACACCACTGTGCGTCTCTTCCCAGGGTTCCAATATAACAGACACGTGTACAGAGATGTTGATGCATGGAGTCCTGCTGAAGATCTCAGCTGGTAACATCCAGGAACGCATCTTCTTCCTCTTCGACAACCTGCTGGTCTACTGCAAGAAGAAAAACAGGTGGGACCGGACTGCCACACTTCTCTCTCTCTCTCTCTCTCTCTCTCTCTCTCTCTCTGACAACTTGGTTTCCCCTTAGCGTAGGCTTGTCGAGAGACTTCAAGCAGCAACAGCTACTTTCTATCTGTCCCCGCCTGTGTCATTTCATTGTTTAGTTCGCTAGCCCAGGTATCTACCCGTTTCTGTGTGTTGCCATGCCTTGTGTGACGAGACGATGTTAAGTTGGCTTCGATGTTGTCCCCAGGCGTTTAAAAAACAGCAAGGCAGCTACAGAGGGACCGCGTTACCTGTTCAGAGGAAGAATCAACACCGAGGTGATGGAGGTGGAGAACGTAGATGACGGAACAGGTGAGTTCTACCGCTAACGGGTCACTCTGGGTGTGTCTCAAACGGCACCCTGTCCCCTAGATAAGTGTCCTATTTGAGATGCAACCCTTATCCTAGTTCGCAACCCAGCTACCATCCAGTGCTCGGGAGGAAACTCTGCGCTAACAACAAGTCACCTTTTATTGCAGTATTTCTGCTCTCGAAAGTGGATTCGTTATCTCCATGTACAGCCGACAATCTGTATTTCTTCATGAAGACAATCAATTCACTTTTTGGTGCGGCAACTCATTGTTCCCAATTTGCTGTTTGGATGGATTGATTTTGTCTCCACGGATCTGAACACATTTGTACTGTTCTTGCTTCATACTTTGTGCATCCTAAATGGTACCCTGTTCTCTACATAGTGCAATCACTTTGAGAAGGGTACATATGGCTTGGGTCAAAGGTAGTGCACTGTAAAGGTGATAGGGTACCATTTGGAATTCAGAACCCATTAGGGTTGTGTTTGTTATTCGGCGGCAGGTAGCCTAGCGGTTAGAGCGTCGGGCCAATAACCAAAAGGCTGCTGTGTTGAATACCTGAGCCGACAAGGTGAAAAATCTGTCTGTGCGCTTGAGCAAGGCACTTGACCCTAATTTGCTCCAGGGGCGCGCCATACTACTATGGCTGACCCCAACTATCTGGTGTATGTGACAATAAAACAGGTATTTTTATTTTATTTGGGTTTTTTGTTTTCCAGAAGCTCTGAGATCTCAGATCTCTATTTCCTGTTTTGACAGTTCATCAATTCAGATGGCGAACCAGTCGATCGGGTTAGATGCCCTCCCAGCCAACTGTATGAAATGTCAATCAGTGATGGATGAGGAGTGTTTTAATTTACAGCCTACTTAGATTTTATAGTCTACTGCACACAGAGCCATAACACAGTCTACACTCTTAGAAAAAAAGGTGCTTTCTAGAACCTAAAAGGGGTCTTCGGCTGTCCCCATAGGAGAACCGTTTGGAGAACCCTTGTTGGTTCCAGGATAAACTTTTTAGGTTCCAAGTAGAACTGTTTTGGGTTCAGTGTAGAACCCTTTCCACAGAGGGCTGTACCTGGAACCCAAAATGGTTCTACCTGGAACCAAACAGGGTTCTCCTATTGGGACAGCTGAAGAACCCTTTTGGAACCCTTTTATCTAAGAGTGTAGTGTTGGTTCAAAATGTTGAGATAAAGGACCTGTAAGCAGAATTATAGCAGACAATAGTGCTGAGCGATTAACCCACATTTTGGTTATTTTTCAGTTTTTAAACAACTAATTGACCGACGTCGGTTCAATTATTTGAATTCCATTTTGTTAGTTTTTCTTCTGTGAGCTCAATGCGCACATTGCACAGTTTCTCTAGAGATAAATCAGATCCAGCTTGAACTGTGCAATGTAGTAGGGAGTTGTAGTTTCCAACAGGCCAATATTCTACATAGTTTTCCACATAAAACATGGCAATTAACTACAATGACCATAATCTACTTGTCCGGCCTGTTTATTTTACGCCTGCTGCGGAAGAGACAGACGAATGCTTGACCGCGAGCTGATATAGAGAGCAACTATCTCTATCTGAAAATACATTATCTAACTGATTGATAGTTGGTATTCAGCAGTCATAAAAATATGCCTTATTTACTTTGAAGAACTACTAAAACAGTGATTTTGTCAGACTGCATAGGCAGCAGCTTTATAGAGATGAGATGATGACATGGAATGAAATAATAAAACAAATGTAATATACACAACAACTGAAATATTGAATGAAAGTAATGTGAATAAATGATGGTTATTAAGAGATAAGCAGTGATGGACAGTCACTACCATCATGGGACTTTTATGAGGGGGGGGGCTATATCTACGTCTCATTCGCGGCTGTACGTCTTCTCCACTGTACGCCTGCCAAGGCTACCAACAGTATGATTCAAACACACACACGGACAAGCAGAGGATTCTGCCTCTGTCACACACATGTGCTCCAGAGGATCTAGGAGGAGAGCGGGATAGGATTTGTAAATTCCATTTAATCTCTCCTTCCCTCTGTTTCTGGATGAGTGATGTGACATTAGCTCATTCTTGCTAAAAAGGTCTAGCAGTCGATAGGCATAAAGTGCTGCCAAACTGTGCAAAGAAAATCGTCATAAATCCTTCAAGTAGTCAACGGAACAAAGGAAGCAGGTTTTATTGACATTCCAGAAGGGAAGTACTCTGGTATTGAGCTAATGTGAAATGACCTGAGTTATTCTTGTCGGTTCTGCCAAAGGCCTCATCCTGAACCTACGGTGGGATTGATAATGGACTAGTAATGAGCTCGCTGCTACCCCTGTGCTTTTAGCCTGTGCATGAAACTATGGCAATGGAGATGACAGATTCCTTTTCCACATTCTGGTTCCAGATTCCAGATTCCGTAATCCAGATTCCGTGTTCCTGAGTGGAACCCACCATCGCCCTGTAATCAGTCTAATCATGGAGGCCCCTCTTGCTCTGGAGCATTTCATTGGATGATCGATTGGCTCGGTTTCATGTGGTCCATCTCATTTAGCTCTGGACCCCAGGAGCTCTCTACCAGCCTACCAGGGATCTGCTCTGTTTACACCCATTCTGTAATGGATGCAGTTGCTGAGAGATGGATAGTCCTCTATTTCAAACAGACAGGCTAGAAGAAGCTCGTATAAGACACCAGAGGGCCACAACAGAAGTGAAGCCATTGCTCCAACCCTTAGGACCCTTAAGTTGAGGGGCCATGGTATAAGAGGAGTGAAGGACTGTGGCCGTGTCTCTGAGGCTGCGTCACTGATGACACCCTATTCCCTATGTAGTGCACTACTTCAACCAGGGCACATAGAAGTGTACAATATAGGGAATAGGGTGCCAGTTCTGGTCAAGAATAGTGCACTACGTGGGAATAATAATAATAGTGCATATTTGGGACAAATACTAAGTGTGTTGTGTCTCTTGGTTTGCAGCGGATTACCACAGCAGTGGGAACATAGTGAACAACGGCTGGAAGATCCACAACACAGCCAAGAACAAGTGGTTTGTGTGCATGGCCAAGACCCCAGAGGAGAAACAGGAGTGGCTGGAGGCTATCCTCAAAGAGAGGGAGAGGAGGAAAAGTTAGTAGTCATATAGTATCTGATACTGTGTGTGTGTGTGTGTGTGCGTGTGCACTCTAGGTAATAGTGTGCCATTTCGGAAACCTTTGTGGATGTCAGTATATCCTCCTATCTAAGATACTAGTGCACAATAACTAGACTTGCAGGTAGAATTAATAAAACTGAACTATTTTTCACAAGATATCTTCTGTTAAGTCTATTTCTATCCTCTTGCTCGTCCTCCTCCCCCTTCCCTCTCTCGTCCTGCTTTTCCACCTGCTCCTCGTCCTGCTCCTGCCTCTCCTCCTGTAGTGTTTCAGCACCAGGGTGTGATATGCTACTTTAATGTGAGAAGAGAAATGAGATGGATTGGTAGACAGTATGCTCTTTCTATGTCTGGATACATATACACATGTGCTCCAATATATTTGCACCCTGGCACTTTACAGTGCAATGGAGCAGAATGTTCTGTTTTCTCTTTTCAAAACTGGTTGAATGGCTGTTTTTACCCTGTAGGCACCTGCTACTTACAACAGGTGTGATAAATTACACATAAACAAACCAAATTAATTAGAATGTTGAATTATTTAGTCCAGGGCATTTTTGACTTTGAAATTAAAAATCTAAATTTCCGTTGAGATATTTTTTATTTTTTTGTCCTGTGCAGTTATAAGTCAAACAAAAAAGTTGTTATTCAATTTCAAATTATTTTAGAAGAAATCGTGAATCATGAAAGGGAGACAGTATATTGGACCGCATCTGTACCAATAGGAAACAGTACTCCTTTGGCTTGAATGTTGACTGTCGCCTCCTATCTCGTTCTCTCTTTCCTTCCCTCTAGCGTTGAGGCTGGGGATGGAGCAGGACACGTGGGTGATGGTGTCAGAGAAAGGAGAGAAGCTCTATCACCTGATGACTAAGCAGGGACACCTCATCAAGGACAGGAAACGCAAGCTCACCACATTCCCCAAGTGCTTCCTGGGAAGGTAGGCTGATCTGTCTAGCTCTCTCTGTCATGCAGGTGGGTGTCTGCATGTGTGTGTGTGTGTGTGTCTCTATCGCTCCGTCTGTCTGTCTGTCTGTGTTTCCTGGGAAGGAAGACCTCCCACCCTGAAGACCTCCCACCCTATAGCCCTATGTTATCCTGACCAATGATAATTGAGGTTTGGTCTGGTGAGTGTTTTGTTGATGGTGCGTTTTATGTCTCGAAAATAAGCGTGGCCGTCATTCCCAAAATGTTCACATGAGCTTCCGAGTTGGACGTCCCAAAGTTGTGGCAGCCACTCACTGTAGCCTGCATAGTTTCCTGTAGCCTGCATAGTTTCCTGTAGCCTGCATAGTTTCCTGTAGCCTGCATCGTTTCCTGTAGCATGCATAGTTTCCTTGTAGGCTCCAGTGAGGGGTTTTCACGCCACGTTTATGCAGTTTCTGACGTTCTAAAACCCTTCGCATTGGCTTCCCCTCTGAGTGGGAAGTCCCCTAGTCTTCAGAGGAAAACACCAGCATGTCTGGCAGAGGGAGATGACACTGTAGTGAATTTCACAGACTTGATTGGATCTACACTATCTACACTATCTACAGGATCTACTACTTATGCACTTGAGCTGAGCTGTACTATTGTCATGATTTCTGATCTGAACAATCCTAGAAAAATACATAACCCCTTCTGGTTGGTGGATTATCCCGTTACACAGACAGACGGGCAGAAGCTATTTCTATACAAATGACCATTACTATGACACAGAGTCCAGTAGCTACAGTGTGTCTATTGAAACGCTACAGTTCAGTGAATAATACCATCAACACCTAATACCTTCTCTCCTAAATCTGGATCAGTCTCTCCATCCCTCCTTTCAATCTGAAATCTGTCCAGACTTGTTAAGGAAGAAAGAGTGAGAAAGACTGGCAGAACATCAGTGTTTTAGCTGAACAGAGATCAGTTCCCCGGCCGTTCAGTCACGGGGAAATGAAATCCAGCAGGTTTTCACTATGATTCTTATTTGTGGATTATTGGTTGGCTATGTGCGGGTGGCGGAGTGTGTGTGTGTGCGCGTGCGTGCATTTGTCTGTGCGTGTGTGTGTGGACTGCGGCGTGTGTGTGGACTGCGGTGTGTGTGTGTGTGGACTGCGGTGCGTGTGTGTGGACTGCGGTGCGTGTGTGTGTGGACTGCGGTGTGTGTGTGTCCATGTTCTCTACCGTAACATTGTCAATGTCTCTTTTAATCTTTACTAAAGTGATGCCCTAAAAAGCATGTGTGTATTTGTACGTGTGTGTGTGTGTGTGTGCCGGATTGCCATTGCTTGGCCAGTGATAAATCGCAGGGTGATATCCCTCTGTGGTTCCGCTGACCTCTCTCTCAATGCGTCCCAAATGTCACCCTATTCCGTATGTAGTGCGGTACTTTTGACCAGTGACCATAGGTCTCTGGTCAAAAGTAGTGCACTATGTAGGGAATAGGGTGCCATTTGGCACGAAGGATCAGAGCCTAGCAGGATTACTGTTAAAGTCTCCGCTGAGGTGTGTGTGTGTGTGTGTGTGTGTGTGTGTGTGACCAGACAGTGTGTTAGTGGTCTCATATCAAATGGTTACACTCATAACACCAGCCATGTTGAGTTGGGGTCACAGTCTAAACATTTCTGTGTTATCCACTTTCTGTTGATAGGAAATAACTTTATAAAGGCTGTCCCAAGTGGCACCCTATAGGCCCTGGTCAAAAGTAGTGCACTATATGGGGAATAGGATGCTATTTGTGATGAAACCAAAGGCTCTCTCCCCCCAAACATTTTAATTCCATTCCTTTTTCAGACAGATTTCACCAATGTAGCTTTAATCACCTATAGCATGGATGCTCTAATCCTTACTAAAGTGATGCCCTAAAACAGTTCAATCTCGTCTCATTTCATTGATTACAAACATATAATGGAGAACAGTGCTCGGAGCCGAGGCTGTTCAGACAAGATATTTCCAACTTGGATCATGGGTAGCTCAGGGGCTGAGTCCAAAATGGCACCCTATTCCCTATATAGTGCCCTACATTTGACCAGGGTCCACGGAGCTGGTCAAAAGAAGTGCACTATATAGGGAATAGGGTGCCATTTTGGACTCAGCCCCTGAGCTTCAATCAGACAGCCGTCAGTAACAGCTAGCTCCATCTGGTTAAAGCCTGAACAGAATCATTCCAGCCATGCTCCAAATGACGGTGTCACATTCACACTCTCAACGCTTGGCATAGAACCTACAGGCCCATACTGGAGCAACCAGGCTGGGTTAAGTGGACTTTAATAGGAGAATCAAACGCTGGGCCTTAGATCTTAGTGCAGGTTAGGAGCATATGGTGGATATGGAGTGGTGTGGTCTGGAGCGCAGCTAAGCCCCCCCCCCCACCTTTCTCCCTCTTTCTGTCTCTTGCTCTCCCTCCCGCTCTCTCTAGTAGAGTGCCTCACAGAGTAGTCTGAGTTGGGGTGTAAAGTGCTGTCTAACTATAATCCAGAGGGTTTTGGGTGTGGAACGACAACCGGTTCTCTCTCCTTTGGTTTGTGTGTAGACATACCGCCTGTGACCCAAATAGCACCATATTCCCTGTATAGTGCACTACTTTTGATCAGAGCCTTATGATCTGCATACAGTAAATAATAGCGGTTCTACAGAGATTCTCTTCAGTGGTTCTATAGTGGTCTGGAAAAGGTTCTGTGAGCTAGATGTCTTCAGAAGATATTCCCACCTTTTCCCTTTTTCTAAATGTTTTTACTTTACAACCTTATTCTAAAATGTATTAAATTATTTTTTTCCTCATCAATCTACACACAATACCCCATCATGACAAAGCAAAAACAGTTTTTTGAAAATGTATCACATTTAATAAAAACAGATACCTTATTAACATAAGTATTCAGACCCTTTGAGAATTGAAACTGAGCTCAGATGCATCCTGTTTCCATTGATCATCCTTGAGATGTTTCTACAACTAGATTGGACTCCACCTGTGGTAAATTCAATTGATTGGACATGATTTGGAAAGGCACATACCTGTCTATTTAAGGTCCCACAGTTGACAGTGCATGTCAGAGCAAAATACAAGCCATGAGGTCGAAGGAATTGTCCGTAGCGCTCCGAGACAGGAATGTGTCGTGTCACAGATCTGGGGAAAGGAACCAAAACATTTCTGCAGCATTGAAGGTCCCCAAGAACACAGAACACAGTGGCCTCCATCATTCTTAAATAGAAAAAGTTTGGAACCATCAAGACTCTTCCTAGAGCTGGCCTCCCGGCCAAACTGAGCAATCGGGGGAGAAGGGCTTTGTTTAGGGAGGTGAACAAGAACCCTGTGGAGATGGGAGAACCTTCCAGAAGGACAACCATCTCTGCAGCACTCCACCAATCAGGCCTCTTTGGTAGAGTGGCCAGACAGAAGCCACTCCTCAGTAAAAGGCACATGACAGATCACTTTGCGTTTGCCAAAAGACACCTCTCAGACCATGAGAAACAAGATTCTATGGTTTGATGAAACCAAGATTGAACTATTTGTCCTGAATACTAAGCGCCACTTCTGGAGGAAACCTGGCACCATCCTTAAGGTAAAGCATGGTGGTGGCAGCATCATGCTGTGGGGATGTTTTTCAGCGGCAGGGACTGGGAGACTAGTCAGTATTGAGGGAAAGATGAACAGAGCAAAGAACAGAGAGAACCTTGATGAAAACCTGCTCCAGAGCGCTCAGGACCTCAGACTAGGGTGAAGGTTCATCTTCCAACAGGACAACGACCCTAAACACACAGCCAAGGCAACACAGGAGTGGCTTCAGGACAAGTCTCTGAATGTCCTTGAGTGGCCCAGTCAGAGCCCGGACTTGAACTTGATCAGAACATCTCTTGAGAGACTTGAGAGGATCTGAAGAGAATAATGGGAAAAACTCCCCAAATACAGATGTGCCAAGCTTGTAGCGTCATACCCAAGAAGACTCGAGGTTGTAATCACTGCCAAAGGTGCTTTAACAAAGTACTGAATAAAGGGTCTGAATATTTATGTACATTTGCCAACATTTCTAAAAACCTGTTTTTGCCATGTAATTATTGGTTATCGAGTCTAGATTGATGAGAAAAAAACAACAATTTAATACATTTAAGAATAAGGCTGTAACGTAACATGGTGGACAAAGTCAAGGGGTCTGAATACTTTCCGAATGCTCTCTATATTGGTGATTTACTCTGACATTCAAAAGCCCATATGGTTCAGTACTGAATTAGCTACAAGCTTCTGTGTGTTATTTATTTTTATTTTTTATTTTACCTTTTATTTAACCAGGCAAGTCAGTGAAGAACAAATTCTTATTTTCAATGATGGCCTATTTGTACCTTGTCAGCTCGGGGGGTTGAACTTGCAACCTTCCAGTCACTAGTCCAACGCTCTAACCACTAGGCCACCCCGTTAGCCCATGGAAGCTCATTAAGCCTATGAAAACATATCCCACTATATACTTGCCACTACTTGTCTTGTCCAACACCTCTGTGGACATATTTAAATGTGTTTTAAAAGATGAACGTGCACTAACATTTTTTTTTTGTCTTAGGCCAGACAATATTGTTTCACTGTATAACGGATAACCAGAAAAGTGAGGCGAGCGAGCAAAAAATAAATACAAAATAAATATGTGAATTGGATAAGGAATAACAGTACTTTACCACATTGTCCTAGGTGCTTGTGCAGTTTCTAGGCCTAACGTGAGTTTGAAGAGTTCTATAATTCCATGCGAAAACCTACACAATTTAGCTTAAAAAGAATGCATATATTACAATGTTACAACCATTAGAAATTTAACACAATGGGAGGATAGTTTCTTTCTTCCTGATATTAAAAGTGCAATCCAATCTCGTAATTTATTGTCACTTATAGGGTAATAGACTATTTAACAGGGTTTTTTCTAATTCAAGAATGATTGACAACAAATAATTGTAATCAAATTAAGATGTTGATGTATAGTAAGGAGTTCATTACCTGAATGCGTCTCTGTAGCCTATAGGCGTTAACAATATATTCATACAAATATGATTAGGCCTCTTATAGACTAGAGGCCTTGTAGAAAGAGGGTCAATCAAGTTAGGTCTGCCAAATTAATACATACATCCAGTCATAGAGTATAGCCTTTCATCATCAAAATACACACCAATTTTTTTTAATAATATGCACAATTAGAAGCGTGAGTCTATAGAGCAAGTTTGACTAAATTCCAACCCAGTAACTTTGCTCACCGCATCCTCCTTGGATTGTCTCGTCTGGCTGCCACGAAAAGCCCCCACCTTGGAGACGTAACTAACATCGTTGTGGAGCTGCAGATCTGCACGGAGTGTGTGCGTGTCACTGGCGATATACTTTCTGGACATGCTAGCTGTTCTCTGCGGTGCATCGTCACTTCAAACGCATTCAGTCTCGGTGTTATTGGTTGGCCTACTACTTAAAAACAATATATATATATATATATATTGAACCTTTATTTAACTAGGCAAGTCAGTTAAGAACAAATTCGTATTTACAATGACGACCTACTACTACTGGTAATACCGGTAAAATGTAAGTTATGAATCGCAAATCGCCATACAGCTGACACACTTCGATTTCGTCAATCATTTTGACAATTTGGTTGTCCAAAATACTATCAGCTTGCACTGCGTCTTTGCTGATGAATGGCCTGATCTCAGGCCAGTTAATTGGTTCAATGACATTGTGGTTTCACCTATTAATCGCTTCTGATAGATCTGAAAATGATGCATTAACCATGAATTTAACCGACTGTTTGTTTATAATGAGGGACGTCCCACGTTGAACAGGGACACATAAATAGGAGGAATTTGCTCTGGCTTCAGCCGTGACGGCATGAGAGAGAAATGAAACATCTGCACGTCGCCTGCAGGTGCCAGCGTGTGTGTTTCACTGTCCAATCAGAGGCTCGAACGTGATCTGAGCGTCTGATCTGAGGCTGTTTGCTCTCTTGCGCATAAACTTGGGAAAGCCTCAAGGGAGAGCAGACTCTGCATTATAAACAAAGTGCCGCATATATTGCCCCAGAAATAACCTTTTTTCCCCCTTCCGGGATGTGAAGAAAAGTAAGGCAGGACATCCCTTTAACAGGAATTCAACTTTGTCCGGCCTTACCATTTAAAAACAACAATTTCGACTTTGAATGTTGTAGTTATCAATTTTCCGATTAACAATCATCCATATTAGCAAACTGATTTTATGTCCAACTTCACATCTCCCTAGTAGGACCCTATAGGTTGTTTATCGTATAGGGCCCTATAGGTTGTTTATCGTATAGGGCCATATAGGTTGTTTATCGTATAGGGCCCTATAGGTTGTTTATCGTATAGGGCCCTATAGGTTGTTTATCGTATAGGGCCCTATAGGTTTGTTATCGTATATGGCCCTATAGGTTGTTTATCGTATAGGGCCCTATAGGTTTTTTATCGTATAGGGCCCTATAGGTTGTTTATCCTATAGGGCCATATAGGTTGTTTATCCTATAGGGCCCTATAGGTTGTTTATCGTATAGGGCCCTATAGGTTATTTATCGTATAGGGCCCTATAGGTTATTTATCGTATAGGACCCTATAGGTTGTTTATCGTATAGGGCACTATTGTAACGCTCGTCCTCTTCTTCTGACGAGGAGTAAGAGATATCGGACCAATTTGCAGTGTGGTAAGTGTCCATTTTAATATGTAAAACTGAATACTACAAAATACAAAATAACAAAGTGAAACAAACGAAACGGTCCCGTGTGGCACAAACACGGAAAATAATCACCCACAACTCAAAAGTGAAACCAGGCTACCTAAATATGGTTCTCAATCAGGGACAACGATTGACAGCTGCCTCTAATTGAGAACCATACCAGGCCAAACACAGAAATCCCAAATCATAGAAAAAGGAACATAGACAACCCACCCAACTCACGCCCTGACCATACTAAACAAAGGCATAACAACAGAACTAAGGTCAGAATGTGACACCTATAGGTTATTTATCGTATAGGGCCCTATAGGTTGTTTATCGTAATGAACAATATCAGCAAAATGTCCACAATTACTAGCCTGTTTGGTCAGTGTCAATCGTTTTCTGTTTATCGTCACAGCTCTGTATGTGTGTGGAGGTATGTGAGAGAGAAACGCCCCGATGTTCTGAGTCTTTTTCTGTCTCAGTCTCTCTGTCTCACTGAGGCATGTCAGTTTATTTACAAGTTGTGAACTCCTCTCTAATTTCTGGGGTTTAATTGTGGTCTGGGATCAGATAACATCCAACAGAAACCATTTGTGGTGGTCATCTTCAGGCAGTTGTCATTCCATTGTAGATGTGTAACACACACACGCGCACAAACACACATGCACAGTCAGAGATGGGGCTCACTAGTAAACAAATCCTCTTTTGTGATGTCAGGTAAAATTTTTGGAGCAATGTGTTGCTAATGTATTGTTACAGTAAGGTTATTGTTTATTTTGTGTCTTTTGTAAACATGCCAAGACTTACAGAATACAAACAAACTCAGTACAAATATTTAGCTTGAGGTTTATTGCTTCATGTATTAAATATAAACCTGCTTAGTGCCGCTTACCAATAGTATTATACGCCTTGAGACAAGTAGGTATGCATTGAAATCAAGCCTGCATATACACGGAGTGTACAGAACATTAGGAACACCTTCCTAATAGTGAGTTGCACCCCCTTTTGCCCTCTGAACAGCCTCAATTAGTTGGGCATGGACTCTCTGTTTCAGAGGGGTTGGGTTAAATGTGGAAGACACATTTCGGTTGAATGCATTCTGTTTTGCAACTGACAAGCTATCCCCTTGCCCTTTCCTTTCCACAAGGTGTTGAAAGTGTTCCACAGGGATGCTGGCCCATGTTGACTCCAATGCCTCCCACAGTTGTGTCAAGTTGGCTGCATGTCCTCTGTGTGGTCGACCATCCTTGATACACACGGGAAACTGTTGAGCGTGAAAAACCCAGTATTGTTGCAGTTCTTAGACATATTCTAACCAGGTGTGCCTGGCACCTACTACCATTCAACATGAATAAGGGATCATAGCCTTCACCTGGATTCTTCTTGCACTCAGTCTATGTCACGGAAAGAGCACGTTGTTTTGTCCACTCAGTGTCAACTAGTGTGGACTGTGGTTCGCGTCCCAAATAGCACCCTATTCCCTTTATACTGCACACTACTTTTGACCAGGGCCCATGAGGAATAGTGTGCCATTTGGGATGCAGACAGGGAGCAGATTGAAACTGTTCCAGGCTGCCATTCATTGCGTAAGTGACCTGTATTACTCCCGGGTGTTCTTCTCTCTGTGGCAGGGTGACAGGGGGTTGACGCGTTGACTAATCTATCCTCCATTCTGGGGGTTTTCTCATCTGGCTCTGTCCACTCTGGTAGTGGAGATAGGAGGCGGAATGAGAGGGAGGAGAAGGGGAGAGCGAGGGCGAGGGAAAAGAGAGAATGTGGGTAAGAGAAGGAGGAAAAGGGGAGAGAAGGATAGGGAGGAAGCTAGGTGTGCCGTGAGGAGAGTAGAGAAACCAGGAGATTTGTTTCTCTCTGAGATCAAACCAACCCCCGACAGCCCTGTCCTTCACTCCTACCACACACACACACACACACACACACACACAAACCCTCCTGCCCCAGCCCTTCGCTCTGCAGTGACTCTACTGTTATTCCCCAGCTGGGAGTTTGGAAGACATGCCGCGTTCAAAACAACTGGGAACTCGGAAATCTCCGACTTCTGACTTCAGTGAACTCTGAAAAAAACTATCTCTGACTGGGAAAAATCGTTTTGAATAGTCATCCATCTCGGAATACCAACTCGGGCCTCTGTCTAGAGCTCCGACCTGAAGATCACCGACGTCATGATTTGACCTCGTATTGTTCCCAGTTCCCAGTTGTCTTGAACGTGGCAACAGTGTAGGAAGACCACAGAATTCCACTGGTGAAGCTGGGCATGTTTGTTGGGGTTCTGTAGAGGGAGGGAATGCTGAGGACGAATCTGATATCTTTCTCTCTCTGTCGCCCTCTTTCTCTCTGTCCATCTTTTTCTCTCTACTCTCCTTCTCTCTGTCTCTCTCGCTCTCTCCCGCAGGATTACAGAATTATACAGAAGTGTCATATTTAGCTTGTTTAGGCCATAAAGAATTAGATTAGGACGGTGTTTATTTCTACTCTTACTGTTTGTTTCCTCCCTAGTCCGAAATGATCAACATCAAAATGATCTCTGTTTTTACCAGCTCTACTCAGAAAGCCACCAGACACTCACAGATTTGATGGGTGTCGTGTGTTTGTCAAAAACAAATAAGAGCACAGTTGGACAAGACAAACAGATGAACTAAACCCTCGCCGGGAGATTTAACAAACAGAAAAGACACCCAAAAATAAATAAGAATCTGGTCAGCAGTATGACTGTGGCCCAAAGGGCATGCGATTCCCTATTTAGTGCACTACTTTTGAGCCCTATGCTAGTATAGTACATTTGAGCCCTACTGTAGTATAATATATATATTTTTTAAAACGATACTAATATTCAAATATCAATATAATATCATCCCAAAATAATATTGCGATATGTAACTATCCATTCTCCCCCCCATCACTACTATTTAGGGAAAAGGGTGTAATTAGGGACGTTGCCTGTGTTTGTTGCCATAGTCACTTCTATATAGGGGAACATTTGGAGAAAGTTTCTCTTTTGAGAAGGTGTTTGTTATGGTGTTAAAACACTCTCTGGGACCCTGTAATCGGAGGCATTCTACTCCTCCACGTTCACTCTTTGGTGTTGTATGTTTTAAGTCTCCACAGTGACCATTGTTTGACGGGTTTGAATGGTTTTCGTGTGTCCCCGGTGAGTTTATGATAGACAATGTGTTATTTCCTGTCCCCTCAGTGAGATAATGAGCTGGCTGGTGGATATTAGTGTTGTGTTATTAACGGCGTTGTGTTATTTCCTGTCCCCCCAGTGAGATAATGAGCTGGCTGGTGGACATTAGTGTTGTGTTATTAACAGCGTTGTGTTATTTCCTGTCCCCTCAGTGAGATAATGAGCTGGCTGGTGGACATTAGTGTTGTGTTATTAACAGCGTTGTGTTATTTCCTGTCCCCCCAGTGAGATAATGAGCTGGCTGGTGGACATTAGTGTTGTGTTATTAACGGCGTTGTGTTATTTCCTGTCCCCTCAGTGAGATAATGAGCTGGCTGGTGGACATTAGTGTTGCGTTATTAACGGCGTTGTGTTATTTCCTGTCCCCTCAGTGAGATAATGAGCTGGCTGGTGGACATTAGTGTTGTGTTATTAACAGCGTTATGTTATTTCCTGTCCCCTCAGTGAGATAATGAGCTGGCTGGTGGACATTAGTGTTGCGTTATTAACGGCGTTGTGTTATTTCCTGTCCCCCAGTGAGATAATGAGCTGGCTGGTGGACATTAGTGTTGTGTTATTAACGGCGTTGTGTTATTTCCTGTCCCCCAGTGAGATAATGAGCTGGCTGGTGGACATTAGTGTTGTGTTATTAACGGCGTTGTGTTATTTCCTGTCCCCCAGTGAGATAATGAGCTGGCTGGTGGACATTAGTGTTGCGTTATTAACGGCGTTGTGTTATTTCCTGTCCCCTCAGTGAGATAATGAGCTGGCTGGTGGACATTAGTGTTGCGTTATTAACGGCGTTGTGTTATTTCCTGTCCCCCAGTGAGATAATGAGCTGGCTGGTGGACATTAGTGTTGTGTTATTAACAGCGTTATGTTATTTCCTGTCCCCCAGTGAGATAATGAGCTGGCTGGTGGACATTAGTGTTGTGTTATTAACAGCGTTATGTTATTTCCTGTCCCCTCAGTGAGATAATGAGCTGGCTGGTGGACATTAGTGATGTGTTATTAACAGCGTTGTGTTATTTCCTGTCCCCTCAGTGAGTTTGTCAGCTGGCTGGTGGACATTGGGGAGACTGATAACCCAGAGGAGGGGGTTCATCTGGGACAGGCTCTACTGGAGAATGGCATCATACACCATGGTAAGTGATTCACTATACTGTATGGTCATCATCATGTAGTCCAGGGTTCTCCAACTGGCGGCCCGCCGGTCGAATTTGGCCTTCAGTGATTTTATTTGACCCCCCCCCCCAAGTTTCTTCCACCTGCATCTAAACCTGAAACATCTTCCTCTTCCTCCTCTTCCTTCACCTCGATGTTCCTCATACGCCTAACAATCACACTTATGTCTTTCACACCTTGTTATCCCTAGTCCTTCCTAAATGTCCTGATTCTCATCATCCCCAGAAACAAGAACATACAGTGTATTTACCTATACAGTATTCCGTATACCTACAGTGTATTTATCTATACAGTATACTGTATACCTACAGTGTATTTATCTATACAGTATACCGTATACCTACAGTGTATTTATCTATACAGTATACCTACAGTGTATTTATCTATACAGTATACCTACAGTGTATTTATCTATACAGTATACCGTATACCTACAGTGTATTTATCTATACAGTATACCGTATACCTACAGTGTATTTATCTACACAGTATACCTACAGTGTATTTATCTATACAGTATACCTACAGTGTATTTATCCATACAGTATACCTACAGTGTATTTATCCATACAGTATACCTACAGTGTATTTATCCATACAGTATACCTACAGTGTATTTATCTATACAGTATACCGTATACCTACAGTATTTATCTATACAGTATACCTACAGTGTATTTATCTATACAGTATACCGTATACCTACAGTGTATTATCTATACAGTATACCTACAGTGTATTTATCTATACAGTATACCTACAGTGTATTTATCTATACAGTATACCTACAGTGTATTTATCTATACAGTATACCTACAGTGTATTTATCTATACAGTATACAGTATACATACAGTGTATTTATCTATACAGTATACCTACAGTGTATTTATCTATACAGTATACCTACAGTGTATTTATCTATACAGTATACAGTACATACAGCTGAAAGCTTGCTCTGAATACTGTACCTCTCCTCCCCATCTTCTCTGTCTTCCTCTTTCTTTCTCTCTTTCTCTCTCTCCTCTCTCTCAATCCAATGCAAAGGGCTTTATTGGCATGGGGAACATATGTTTGCCAAAGCAAGTGAAATAGACAATAAACCATAAATAAATTACTTTTTCAAATGTCATTATGTCATGTTGTAACGATGTACAAATAGTAAAGTGAAAATAAATAAACATAAATATGGGTTGTATTTACAATGGTGTTCTTCACTGGTTGCCCTTGTGGCAACAGGTCACAAATCTTGCTGCTGTGATGGCACACTGTGGTATTTCACCCAATAGATGCCTTTGTTATAGAAGGTTTGGAAATCTCTCTCTCTCTCTATCTCTATCTCTATCTCTCTGTCTCTCCCTCTCTCTCTCTATCTCTGTCTCTCTCCGTCTCTCCCTCTCTCTCTCCGTCTCTCTCTGTCTCTCTCCGTCTCTCTCTGTCTCTCTCTGACTCTCTCTGACTCTCTCTGTCTCTCTCTGTCTCTCTCTGACTCTCTCTGACTCTCTCTGACTCTCTGTCTCTCTCTGACTCTCTCTGACTCTCTCTGTCTCTCTCTGACTCTCTCTGTCTCTCTCTGTCTCTCTCTGACTCTCTCTCTCTGACTCTCTCTCTCTCTGACTCTCTCTCTCTGACTCTCTCTCTTTCTCTCTCTCCATCTGTATGTCTCTCTGTCTCTCTCTGTCTCTTTCTGACTCTCTGTCTCTCTCTGACTCTCTCTGTCTCTCTCTGTCTCTCTCTGTCTCTCTCTGACTCTCTCTCTCTGACTCTCTCTCTCTCTCTCTCCATCTGTATGTCTCTCTGTCTCTCTCTGTCTCTCTCTGACTCTCTCTGTCTCTCTCTGACTCTCTCTCTCTCTCTCCATCTGTATGTCTCTCTGTCTCATTCAATTTAAGGGCTTTATTGGCATGAGAAACATGTTAACATTGCCGAAGCAAGTGAAGTAGATAATAAACTAAAGTTAAATAAACAGTAAACATTACAATCCCAAAAGTTACAAAATAATGAAGACATTTCAAATGTCATATTATGTGCAAATAGTTCAAGTACAATTGGGAAGATAGCTTAACATAGACATGGGTTGTATTTACAATGGGTTTGTTCTTCACTTGTTGACCTTTTCTTGTGGCAACAGGTCACAAATCTTGCTGCTGTGATTGCACACTGTGGTATTTTACCCAATAGATATGGGAGTTTATCGAATAGATTTTGATAATTAGCAGGTATCGGCCTAATTCGGCTCTGCATGCATTATTTGGTGTTTTACGTTGTAAACTGCACCCTTGTCTCACCCATTGCCCTTGTGCAAAAAAAACAATGTTATTTTTCTGTTTAATACTACATGTGTTTGAGTAAATCGATTTTATGATGTCATGTCCTTACCCCCAATGCCACTTTTTAGGGTTTTGTAATATAATCCATCATGCCAGAAGGAATCAAAAGCATCCTTAAATCAACAAAACATTCAAATAGTTTCCCTCTGCTTTTCTGTTGAACATGCTGGTTTATTAGTGTGTGTAATGTGGTCTGTTCTGTGTTTGGGTAAGAGGATACGGCAGAGCGGTTTCCCATGTTCCTGGTGACACATATTCCTCTCTATATACAGTGCCTTGCGAAAGTATTCGCCCCCCTTGAACTTTGCGACCTTTTGCCACATTTCAGGCTTCAAACATAAAGATATAAAACTGTATTTTTTTGTGAAGAATCAACAACAAGTGGGACACAATCATGAAGTGGAACGACATTTATTGGATATTTCAAACTTTTTATGTGTCACCAGTAACATATATATATAGAGAGGAATATGTGTCACCAGTAACATATATATATAGAGAGGAATATGTGTCACCAGTAACATATATATATAGAGAGGAATATGTGTCACCAGTAACATATATATATTTATAAAAAGTGACACATATATATATATTTTGGGGGTTATGAGCTCCCGGTTCCAAATATCAGGGAAGCAGCCCCTCTCCAAAACCAGGTTGAATAGTTTTAAAAAGGCATCGTGTAGTACTGTGTTTTAAGCATTTCACAGCCCACCGCTCTCTGTCTCTCCATCTGTGTGTCTAGTCTGTCTGTCTGTGTCTCCATCTGTCTGTGTCTCCATCTGTCTGTGTCTCCATCTGTCTGTGTCTCCATCTGTCTGTGTCTCTCCATCTGTCTGTCTCTCCGTCTGTGTGTCTAGGCTGTCTGTCTGTGTCTCCATCTGTCTGTCTCTCTCTGTCTCTCTGTGTGTGTGTGTGTGTGTCTCTCCGTCCGTCTGTCTGTCTGTCTGTCTGTCTGTCTGTCTGTCTGTCTGTCTGTCTGTCTGTGTGTCTGCCTGTGTGTCTGCCTGTGTGTCTGTCTGTGTGTCTGTCTGTGTGGCTAGGCTGTCTCTCTCTGTGTGTGTGTGTGTGTGTGTGTGTGTGTGTGTGTGTGTGTGTGTGTGTGTGTGTGTGTGTGTGTGTGTGTGTGATAAATAGCTTTGGGTTCAACAAGTGAAGCCTTTCAGACCAGTAATTTCACCCGTATGCTTTTTATTTACATAGACCAGTGTAGAGCAGATGTCTTATTTAAAACTCTCTCTCTCCTACCAGACTGTTTAGATAACAGCTTACATATAACCATCTCTTCTCACCATGCCGTTTATTTAATATAGTTTAAAATGGCTGCTCTGCGGCTGCGGATTAGGACTGTGTGATGCATTTAGTGTGTCGAGCTGTGGCCGGGGTCCTGCTTACATCATTTACACTGCACCCTACACACACACACACACACACACACACACACACACACACACACACACACAGACAGACGGTACCTTTCCCCACGGCTCTGTACGTGTTTTATTTGTTCCTGAAAAGAATTGGGCCTGTGGCCAAGCGGGGTCCTAAATCACCCCCACTGCTTTCTTGCTTCCTAACGCCGAGTGAGTCCAGGGGTTTAGACTTTAGTTAGTTCTACTCCCTGGTGGTGAGGCTAGCCCCCTTAACTCCCAGCCCCTGGTAGCTCTCTGTCTAACACACACACACACACACACACACACACACTAATGAATAAGTATCCAGGATTGGTTATCATAATAACTGTAATGGAACATGCTACAGTACCAGTACAAGATGCTGATCCAACTGATTTCTTTTCTTGGAAAAGTATAGTGAAAGGGAGATGCTTTTTAACACAGCAGCTGTTATCTGTAACCCCTCTGCTTTACAATTAGAATGTTCTCTGACACACTAGTACAACTCAACTGGTTCAGGCATGGTTTGAATGTGATAAAACCTATTATATTTACCAAAGCACCCCCCCCCCCCAAAAAAAAGAACTTGACTATGATTTGTATGTTGGCCCCATGCATAAGTAGCTGAATGTTTTTAAAAGATGAACTACAACGCTCCAACCAATCGTGGTATTATGTATGTATTTCACCTTGCCAATTGTGTCTTCAGTCACAGACAAACACCAGTTCAAGCCAGAGCCAGTGCTGTACCGTTTCCGCTATGACGACGGGACCTACCACCCCAGGAGTGACATGCAGGACGTCATCTCCAAGGTAACCAGTTCTCCTCTTCTGGGGGGACCGGATGAACAGACACTCATCTGCTCCGTTGTATCGGGAGACCTGTAGCAACATTCAGCTGTTGTCATACTTCTAATGAAATATCTCTCTTCCTGTGTCTCCCTCCCTACAGGGTGTCAGACTCTTCTGCAGGCTCCATAGTCTCTTCACTCCGGTCATCAGGTACAGTACAGTAGGGATGTGTCTCAAGTGACAGCCTTTCCCCTATATAGTGTAATACTTTCGACCAAGGCCCATAGGGCTAAGGTCTGAAGTCGTGCACTATGTAGGGGATAGGGTGCCATTTGGGAGACGCAGACTAGGCCACGCCAGGTGGCCACTGCGTCTTCCAGTCCATTACACGTGTCTCTCCCCATCTCTGGCAGGTGGGCCGGCCCAGTGTTACCGTAGCGCCCAGTTCTCAGAACTTTAAATAGCACCAGCACCACAGAGAAGGAGAAATGAGAGGGGACAAGTATATGATGAACTAAAGTATGAAGTCATTGTTTGGAAAGACAAGGTTTGAGAGAGAGGAGAGCCAAGGTTTGAGAGCAGGGGAGAGCCAAGGTTTGAGAGAGAGGAGAGCAGGGGAGAGCCAAGGTTTGAGAGAGGAGAGCAGGGGAGAGCCAAGGTTTGAGAGCAGGGGAGAGCCAAGGTTTGAGAGCAGGGGAGAGCCAAGGTTTGAGAGAGGAGAGCAGGGGAGAGCCAAGGTTTGGGAGCAGGGGAGAGCCAAGGTTTGAGAGCAGGGGAGAGCCAAGGTTTGAGAGCAGGGGAGAGCCAAGGTTTGAGAGCAGGGGAGAGCCAAGGTTTGAGAGCAGGGGAGAGCCAAGGTTTGAGAGCAGGGGAGAGCCAAGGTTTGAGAGCAGGGGAGAGCCAAGGTTTGAGAGAGGGGAGAGCCAAGGTTTGAGAGAGAGGAGAGCAGGGGAGATGGAAGGAGTTGGTGTGGAGGGTTATGGAGTGGGGCAGTACTAGGGATAGTCCTGAACTAGATCTACTACTGACTCCATACAATACTGATGGAGCCATCCACCCCTGTAGCTACAGTAGGAGAGGAGAAGGGGTAGAGGAGGAGAGAGGGTAGAGGAGGAGGGGGGGGGAGGATAGGAGGAGAGGGGGTAGAGGAGGAGAGGAGGGGAGGAGAGGGGGTAGAGGAGGGGAGGAGAGGGGGTAGAGGGGGGTAGTGGAGTAGAGGAGAGGGGGTAGTGGAGGAGAAGAGAGAGGGGGTAGTGGAGGAGAAGAGCAAGGGGGTAGAGGAGAAAGGAGAGGAGAGGGGGTAGAGGAGAAGAGCGAGGGGGTAGAGGAGTGAGGAGGGGGAGAGGAGAGGGGTAGAGGAGAGAGGAGACGAGAGGGGTAGAGGAGAGGAGAGGAGAGGAGAGGGGTTGAGGAGGGGGAGAGGAGAGGGGTAGAGGAGAGAGGAGACGAGAGGGGTAGAGGAGAGGGAGAGAGGAGAGGGGTAGAGGAGAGGGAGAGAGGAGAGGGGTAGAGGAGAGAGGAGACGAGAGGGAGAGAGAGAGGAGAGGAGAGGGGTAGAGGAGAGGAGAAGGGTAGAGGAGAGGAGAAGGGTAGAGGAGAGAGGAGAGGGGTAGAGGAGAGGAGAGGAGAGGGGTAGAGGAGAGAGGAGACGAGAGGGGTAGAGGAGAGAGGAGACGAGAGGGGTAGAGAGGAGAGGAGAGAGGAAAGGGGTAGAGGAGAGGGAGAGGGGTAGAGGAGAGAGGAGATGAGAGGGAGAGGGAGAGGAGAGGAGAGGAGAGGAGAGGAGAGGAGAGGAGAGGAGAGGAGAGGAGAGGAGAGGAGAGGAGAGGAGAGGAGAGGAGAGGAGAGGAGAGGAGAGGAGTAGAGGAGAGGAAGAGAGGAGAAGGGTAGAGGAGAGGAGAGGAGAGGAGAGGAGAGGAGAGGAGAGGAGAGGAGAGGAGAGGAGAGGAGAGGAGAGGAGAGGAGAGGAGAGGAGAGGAGTAGAGGAGAGGAAGAGAGGAGAAGGGTAGAGGAGAGGAGAGGAGAGGAGAGGAGAGGAGAGGAGAGGAGAGGAGAGGAGAGGAGAGGAGAGGAGAGGAGAGGAGAGGAGAGGAGAGGAGAGGAGAGGGGTAGAGGAGAGGAAGAGAGGAGAAGGGTAGAGGAGAGGGGGAGAGGAAGAGAGGAGAGAGGGGTAGAGGAGAGAGGAGAAGGGTAGAGGAGAGGGGGAGAGGGGTAGAGGAGAAGGGTAGAGGAGAGGGGGAGAGGAGAGGGGGTAGTGCTTACAGGACAGTACTTTACACACACTTCTAACAGTACTTAGGCATTAACACAGTGCCTATAAGAGAAATGTTTCTTCCATCCAGTATTGATGGAGTCATCAGCCCCTGTAGCTACAGTCTCATTAGAGTTCAATCAAAGCATCGCCTCAGGCCATTTCATGTCCAACACAGACATCCAATAACAGAAACACTGCCTCTGTGGTGTAACACATTAGCCAGAACACCATGCAATCATCCCAAATGGCAACCTATTCAATAGGGCTCTGGTCAAAAGTAGTGCACTATAAAGGGAATAGGTTGTCATGTGGGATGATTCCACGGTGTTAGACTGTAGCTACAGGGGCTGATGACTCCATCAATGCTGACCGGATGACAGAGTAATGTCCCCTAATGTTCTCTTATATTGTTACACAAACAACACGAAGGAAGCGGACGTGGCGTCAGTTAACACGCTCTTCATCCCAACTGTCCATCGACACTCTGTTCCGTTGAGCAACGGTCCACTTCGTGTACTGTGGCGAAGGAAGCGGGCGTGCCAGGATTACCCATATCGCACCTGTTTTCAATTTAGTCTGAATATGAATATTTCCATAGCTGGATGTGTTGAACCCGGGGTGCATGTGTCTGCCAGCTCGCCTACAGAGGATAAGAGACAGATATGGGCTTTGACACCAAATATTTTTATATCCTGAGATCTGACACTGTTGACACTGTCCGCAACCCTATTCCCTGCATAGTGCACTACTTTTTACCGGATCTCAACGGACCCTGGTGAAAAGTAGTGCACTATTAAGGGAATAGGGTGTCTTTTGGCACACAGGCACGTATAGGAGCAATATCGACCTCCTAAAAACAGCTTCATTTATTAAACATTGCGATCGATTGCTTGAGAGTCGAACGGTCAGTTTCAGATCGGATGTTAAAAGCATCCAAATCGATGTCTGCTTTCCACAGCACCTCTCTGTGTTTATGTAGGTCACAGCCCAAACGCTACAGACCCACTAAAGGCCATAGGATCAATATAGACAGACACGTTGCATCGGTCACACGTAAGGGACTGTGTCACTTCTATACATTCCATTTCAATGCCCACACCCCATGGCTCATACAGACAGGGTGTCAGTCTTTGTAGCTCTGCTGAATAGATGTTACACCATGACCAACTGTCAGGAACCACAGTGGGGGTAGAGGAGAGGGGGTAGAGGAGGAGAGAGATGAGGAGAGGGGGTGGAGGAGGAGAGAGGAGGAGACCATGGTGGGGGGTAGAGAAGGAGACCATGGTGGGGAGTAGAGGAGGAGACCATGGTGGGGAGTAGAGGAGGAGACCATGGTGGGGGGTAGAGGAGGAGACCATGGTGGGGGATAGAGGAGGAGACCATGATGGGGGATAGAGGAGGAGACCATGGTGGGGGAGAGAGGAGGAGACCATGGTGGGGGATAGAGGAGGAGACCATGGTGGGGGGTAGAGGAGGAGACCATGGTGGGGGGTAGAGAAGGAGACCATGGTGGGGAGTAGAGGAGGAGACCATGGTGGGGGGTAGAGGAGGAGACCATGGTGGGGGATAGAGGAGGAGACCATGATGGGGGATAGAGGAGGAGACCAGTGGGTTAACTGCCTGTTCAGGGGCAGAACGACAGATTTGTACCTTGTCAGCTCGGGGGTTTGAACTCGCAACCTTCCGGTTACTAGTCCAACGCTCTAACCACTAGGCTACCCTGCCGCCCCACCGACCATGGTGGGGGGTAGAGGAGGAGAACATGGTTGGGGGTAGAGGAGGAGAGGAGAGAGATGAAGAGAGGGGGTGGAGGAGGAGAGAGGAGGAGACCATGATGGGGGTAGAGAAGGAAACCATGGGGGGGATAGAGGAGGAGACCATGGTGGGGGGTAGAGGAGGAGACCATGGTGGGGGATAGAGGAGGAGACCATGGTTGGGGATAGAGGAGGAGACCATGGTTGGGGATAGAGGAGGAGACCATGGTTGGGGATAGAGGAGGAGACCATGGTGGGGGGTAGATGAGGAGAGCATGGTTGGGGGGAGAGGAGAGAGATGAGGAGAGGGGGTGGAGGAGGAGAGAGGAGGAGACCATGGTGGGGGATAGAGGAGGAGACCATGGTGGGGGATAGAGGAGGAGACCATGGTGGGGATAGAGGAGGAGACCATGGTGGGGGATAGAGGAGGAGACCATGGTGGGGGATAGAGGAGGAGACCATGGTGGGGGGTAGAGGAGGAGACCATGGTGGGGGGTGTAGAGGAGGAGACCATGGGGGGGAGGGAGGAGGAGAAAGGAGGAGACCAGAGAGGAGGAGACCATGGTGGTGGTAGAGCAGGAGAGAGGAGGAGACCATGGGGGTGGTAGAGCAGGAGAGAGGAGGAGACCAGAGAGGAGGAGACCATGGTGGGGGGTATAGGAGGAGACCATGGTGGGGGTAGAGGAGGAGAGAGGAGGAGACCATGATGGGGGGGGTAGATGAGGAGACCATGGTGGGGGATAGAGGAGGAGAGAGGAGGAGACCATGGTGGGGAGAAGAGGAGGAGACCATGGTGGGGGGGTAGAGGAGGAGACCATGATGGGGGATAGAGGAGGAGAGAGGAGGAGACCATGGTGGGGAGAAGAGGAGGAGACCATGGTGGGGAGAAGAGGAGGAGACCATGGTGGGGAGAAGAGGAGGAGACCATGGTGGGGAGAAGAGGAGGAGACCATGGTGGGGGGTAGAGGAGGAGACCATGGTGGGGGGGTAGAGGAGGAGACCATGGTGGGGGGGTAGAGGAGGAGACCATGGTGGGGGGGTAGAGGAGGAGACCATGGTGGGGGGGTAGAGGAGGAGACCATGGTGGGGGATAGAGGAGGAGACCATGATGGGGGATAGAGGAGGAGACCAGCTGGTAGGCTCAGCTGTGTGTCTGCCATTAAATAAGTTGTACACAGAATAGTGTACTGTACATTAACTTAAGAGAGTAGTGGATGACCCTGTCAATCTAGCTTTGTTGACACAGGGTAGAAATATGCCTAAAGGTTTTGTGAGGGAGAGACAGAGGGAGAGAGAAAGATTGTGTGTGTGAGAGAGAGAGCGAGAGAGAGAGAGAGAGAGAGAGAGAGAGAGAGTATCCCTCACAATGCATTCCTGGCTCTGTGTGTGATGAGTGCCTCTGCCGTGTGTGCATCTTTCACAATGGGTCTCTGGCCCTTGGAATGCCAGGCCTCTAATTGGAGCGTTCAGCCCCTACCTAATTAGGTGGAATTTCCTGGCTGACGAAGCGAGTGTGTGTGTTTGTGTGTGACGCCCCCGCTTTCCCCACAAGAAAGCAGTGAATCCGCCCCCACAACCGGGTCCCTCGGGCCATTTTAGTGTTACACTTCTCTCCTGTAGGGATACATGCAGCCCCCGCAGTCAGTGCCTGTGCTCCAAATGGCAACCTAATGCACTACTTTTGACTTGGGCCATTTTGGGACGGAGCCCTTACACTTCTACCGGCTCTAATGACAGGACACACAATGATGTGGTTTGAACCAATCAATTCCTATGGATTGTAAAATAATGAAAGGTATGCCAGTATGCCTGCCAGTCTTGCCTTGCTGGACTGGGCCTGATGATGATGATGATGATTTATTTTAGGGGGTGGATCAGCTTTAATATTGCAGATAGATTGTAGCTTCCATCAATGTAATTGTCTGCATCATTTCCAATCCCCAATATATATATTTTTTGGTAAATATATACATACACTACCGGTGTGAAGAGTTAGAACACCTACTCATTCAGGGAGTTTTCTTACACTGCTGACACACAGCAGCTTTTCAGCATTTTTTGTTATTTCTGTATAACTCGACCAAAGTTGGCTCTTCTACAACGAGGGACAATGGGAAGGACTGTTTGTTTCCCCCAATTAGTGGGTGTGGTGGAGGGGAAGTACTTCTTGCGACGTGAATATCGACTCAGAGTAGCCCTTTGCGGTGTCCATAAAAATTAGAATCAGTTACGTGTACGATATGGACACGTTGCCTTTTCCAATGGGCTGCGTAGCAATTCTCCACCCACCTGAACCCTTTCTCACATTTAACAGTGCCCGGAAACTCACTGCAGCCATTTTAAATCCATCACAGGGAGTTTGCAGGTGCACACTTCTGGAAAAGGACAGAGAATTGTGTCTTAACCCTAAGAGGCGACCGGGCTGCCTCCCATTTAGAGGGAGTCCAGAGGGCAGGAGGCAAGCTGAAACTCCTCTCTGACCTTAACCACTTTTCAGCCACTAGCTCTTCAGTTCAGTTCTGCCTCCTTATGCCAGGCATATGGCTTCCCGCTGGCCCAGTCTTTACCCCTCATTTTTCACTCTGACAGTCTGCTCTTAACCCCCCCCCCCCCGTCCCGTCCGTACCCCCAGGCCCGCCCGCTAATTCTGAGGGGGAAAACAGCCAGCCTCCTGCCTCCCTGGCTCTTTTCCTGGAGGTCTGGGCATGGCACAGCAGAGCAACGTGCCTAACTAACAAATACCATACATCACACCACCCCCGCCCTCATCAGTGTCCAGACCCGGTGTCTAACACAGTAATGCAGTTGAATGTCCCACTATGGTTGTGGTGGTCCTGGACTTTCCAGCCCTGACCAAAGCCCTTGTGTGTCCGTAGGGAGATCCCTGTGTTCATGGGAAAATCACCCACCGACGCGGTTCAGTCACATTTCCTGGTCTGTGTGTGCGTTTGTGTGTGTGTGTGTGTGTGTGTGTATGTGTACGCGTGCGTACAGTATGGGTGTGTGTCACAGTATGGGTGTGTGTGACAGTGACATTCCCTGGTCTGGCAGGCAGAGGAGGGGTCAGCTGACTGAGTCAGTCATAGTGGTAACACTGTGATAACACACAGTCCCAAATATCACCCTGTTCCCTTATAGAGTCAAGCGTAGTGCACTATATAGGGAATAGGGCACCGTTTGGGACTCAGAACAAATGTTCTCCCCTCTCCTGTAGACCCACAGCCTGTTAGGGTCTCTACTGACGGACATTACTTTTGATGGAGAGTATGAAGTACTTGAACAAAGTACTTGACCAGTACTGAATGAATGGATAACATAAATGTTCTGGGGTCTCCCACAGTCGTATCCAGTTGGGGGCAGTAATACATCTACATTTGATGCTCAGAGTTGACAGAACTCAGGGGCGTACGATCATTTGTTCTTGTCACTTTCACTGTTCAAATGTCAAGTTGAAGGGGATTCGGTGATGTGGACTGTTAGAACTGTTCTTTAGTCTGTCCTAAATCGGATTAGAACGGTTCTTTAGTCTGTCCTAAATCGGATTAGAACTGTTCTTTAGTCTGTCCTAAATCGGATTAGAACTGCTCTATGTCTGTCCTAAATCAGATTAGAACTGTTCTTTAGTCTGTCCTAAATCGGAATAGTACTGTTCTATGTCTGTCCTAAATCAGATTAGTACTGTTCTATGTCTGTCCTAAATCAGATTAGTACCGTTCTATGTCTGTCCTAAATCAGATTAGAACTGTTCTATGTCTGTCCTAAATCAGATTAGTACCGTTCTATGTCTGTCCTAAATCAGATTAGTACTGCTCTATGTCTGTCCTAAATCAGATTAGTACTGTTCTATGTCTGTCCTAAATCAGATTAGAACTGTTCTATGTCTGTCCTAAATCAGATTAGAACTGTTCTATGTCTAGCCTGTGTCGTATTAGAACTGTTCTATGTCTGTCCTAAATCAGATTAGAACTGTTCTATGTCTGTCCAAGTCGGATTAGTACTGTTCTATGTCTGTCCAAGTCGGATTAGTACTGTTCTATGTCTGTCCTAAATCAGATTAGTACTGTTCTATGTCTGTCCTAAATCAGATTAGAACTGTTCTATGTCTGTCCTAAATCAGATTAGTACTGTTCTATGTGTGTCCTAAATCAGATTAGTACTGCTCTTTAGTCTATCCTAAATCGGATTAGTACTGTTCTATGTCTGTCCTAAATCAGATTAGTACTGTTCTATGTCTGTCCTAAATCAGATTAGTACTGCTCTATGTCTAGCCTGTGTCGTATTAGAACTGCTCTGTCTGTCCTAAATCAGATTAGTACTGTTCTATGTCTGTCCTAAATCAGATTAGAACTGTTCTATGTCTGTCCAAGTCGGATTAGTACTGTTCTTTAGTCTGTCCTAAATCAGATTAGTACTGTTCTATGTCTGTCCTAAATCAGATTAGTACTGTTCTATGTCTGTCCTAAATCAGATTAGAACTGTTCTATGTCTAGCCTGTGTCATATTAGAACTGTTCTATGTCTGTCCTAAATCAGATTAGAACTGTTCTATGTCTGTCCTAAATCAGATTAGTACCGTTCTATGTCTGTCCAAGTCGGATTAGTACTGTTCTATGTCTGTCCAAGTCGGATTAGTACTGGTCTATGTCTGTCCAAGTCGGATTAGTACTGGTCTATGTCTGTCCAAGTCGGATTAGTACTGGTCTATGTCTAGCCTGTGTCGTATTAGAACTGTTCTATGTCTGTCCTAAATCAGATTAGTACTGGTCTATGTCTAGCCTGTGTCGTATTAGAACTGTTCTATGTCTGTCCTAAATCAGATTAGTACTGTTCTATGTCTGTCCAAGTCGGATTAGTACTGGTCTATGTCTGTCCAAGTCGGATTAGTACTGTTCTATGTCTGTCCTAAATCAGATTAGTACTGGTCTATGTCTGTCCAAGTCGGATTAGTACTGTTCTATGTCTGTCCTAAATCAGATTAGTACTGTTCTATGTCTGTCCTAAATCAGATTAGAACTGTTCTATGTCTGTCCTAAATCAGATTAGTACTGTTCTATGTCTGTCCTAAATCAGATTAGTACTGTTCTATGTCTGTCCTAAATCAGATTAGTACTGTTCTATGTCTGTCCTAAATCAGATTAGTACTGTTCTATGTCTGTCCTAAATCAGATTAGTACTGCTCTTTAGTCTGTCCTAAATCAGATTAGTACTGTTCTATGTGTGTCCTAAATCAGATTAGTACTGTTCTATGTCTGTCCTAAATCAGATTAGTACTGTTCTATGTCTGTCCTAAATCAGATTAGTACTGTTCTATGTCTGTCCTAAATCAGATTAGTACTGCTCTTTAGTCTGTCCTAAATCAGATTAGTACTGTTCTATGTGTGTCCTAAATCAGATTAGTACTGTTCTATGTCTGTCCTAAATCAGATTAGTACTGTTCTATGTGTGTCCTAAATCAGATTAGTACTGTTCTATGTCTGTCCTAAATCAGATTAGTACTGGTCTATGTCTGTCCAAGTCGGATTAGTACTGTTCTATGTCTGTCCTAAATCAGATTAGTACTGTTCTATGTCTGTCCTAAATCAGATTAGAACTGTTCTATGTCTGTCCTAAATCAGATTAGTACTGTTCTATGTCTGTCCTAAATCAGATTAGTACTGCTCTTTAGTCTGTCCTAAATCAGATTAGTACTGTTCTATGTGTGTCCTAAATCAGATTAGTACTGTTCTATGTCTGTCCTAAATCAGATTAGTACTGTTCTATGTCTGTCCTAAATCAGATTAGAACTGTTCTATGTCTAGCCTGTGTCGTATTAGAACTGTTCTATGTCTGTCCTAAATCAGATTAGTACTGTTCTATGTCTGTCCTAAATCAGATTAGAACTGTTCTATGTCTAGCCTGTGTCGTATTAGAACTGCTCTGTCTGTCCTAAATCAGATTAGTACTGTTCTATGTCTGTCCTAAATCAGATTAGTACTGTTCTATGTCTGTCCTAAATCAGATTAGTACTGTTCTATGTCTGTCCTAAATCAGATTAGTACTGTTCTATGTCTGTCCTAAATCAGATTAGTACTGTTCTATGTCTGTCCTAAATCAGATTAGAACTGTTCTATGTCTAGCCTGTGTCGTATTAGAACTGTTCTTTAGTCTGTCCTAAATCAGATTAGTACTGTTCTATGTGTGTCCTAAATCAGATTAGTACTGTTCTATGTCTGTCCTAAATCAGATTAGAACTGTTCTATATCTGTCCTAAATCAGATTAGTACTGTTCTATGTCTGTCCTAAATCAGATTAGTACTGTTCTATGTCTGTCCTAAATCAGATTAGTACTGTTCTATGTCTGTCCTAAATCAGATTAGAACTGTTCTATGTCTAGCCTGTGTCGTATTAGAACTGTTCTTTAGTCTGTCCTAAATCAGATTAGTACTGTTCTATGTGTGTCCTAAATCAGATTAGTACTGTTCTATGTCTGTCCTAAATCAGATTAGAACTGTTCTATGTCTGTCCTAAATCAGATTAGTACTGTTCTATGTCTGTCCTAAATCAGATTAGTACTGTTCTTTAGTCTGTCCTAAATCAGATTAGAACTGTTCTATGTCTGTCCTAAATCAGATTAGTACCGTTCTATGTCTGTTCTAAATCAGATTAGTACCGTTCTATGTCTGTCCTAAATCAGATTAGAACTGTTCTATGTCTGTCCTAAATCAGATTAGTACCGTTCTATGTCTGTCCTAAATCAGATTAGTACCGTTCTATGTCTGTCCTAAATCAGATTAGTACCGTTCTATGTCTGTCCTAAATCAGATTAGAACTGTTTTATGTCTAGCCTGTGTCGTATTAGAACTGTTCTATGTCTGTCCTAAATCGGATTAGTACCGTTCTATGTCTGTCCTAAATCAGATTAGTACCGTTCTATGTCTGTCCTAAATCAGATTAGTACTGCTCTATGTCTAGCCTGTGTCGTATTAGAACTGTTCTTTAGTCTATCCTAAATCGGATTAGTACTGTTCTTTAGTCTGTCCTAAATCGGATTAGTACTGTTCTATGTCTGTCCTAAATCAGATTAGAACTGTTCTATGTCGGTCCTAAATCGGATTAGTACTGTTCTATGTCTGTCCTAAATCGAATTAGTACTGTTCTATGTCTAGCCTGTGTCGTATTAGAACTGTTCTTTAGTCTGTCCTAAATCGGATTAGTACTGTTCTATGTCTAGCCTGTGTCGTATTCTAACTGGTCTCTGTTTTTCGGTCCACCCAGGGACAAGGACTACCACCTGAGAACGTACAAGTCGGTGGTGATGGCCAACAAGTTGATAGACTGGCTCATAGCACAGGTAAAACCTACATCTCACCTCCTTTCTTTTCCTGACCCCTGACCCCTAACCCTACATCTTTCCTCCTTTCTCTCCCTAACCCCAACCCTCCTTCACATGTTATTCTGAATGGTCTCTATTGGCATGTACATGTATGTATATTTGGAACCCCCCCCCCCCCCCCCCCTCCTCTGGAAAACATTGAAAGATGAAAGAGAGGAAGAAAGAAACAGAGGAAGAAAGGGAACAGGGAAATGTGTGTTTTGTCAACAGGCCGGTCAGAGGTCGCAGACTGAGACAACAAACCACAAAACAGGCCTCGGAGTCTTCTAGTGTGTGTGTGTGTGCGGGTTGCCGTTCCACGGAGGAACTAGGGGAAGCCAGACGGAGTGGGAACATCATTGTGACTATATGACTGATCTCTATTGGCCCTGACATGAAGCTTTGAGCTCCACAGATTGATAGTCTCATACAGGATACTGACTGACGGGTAAATGCTTTACAATGGAACCAACTCAAGACTGGAACTGTCCTGTGTGTGTGTGTGTGTGTGTGTGTGTGTGTGTGTGTGTGTTTGGAGAAATTAGTGTGTTGTGGCTTGACCTGTCTGCAGGCCTGTTGGACAGAAGAACAAAGGGACGGTGTGTGTGTGACACTTTGACCGTTCTTTAAACATGCTATCCCTCTCTCTCTCCCCTCTCCCTCTCTCCACTCACTATCCTCCCCATTCCCTCTCTCTCTCCCCTCTCCCTCTCTCCACTCACTATCCTCCCCATTCTCTCCCTCTCTCCCCTCTCTCTCTCTCCACTCACTATCCCCCCAATTCTCTCCCTCTCTCCCCTCTCTCTCTCTCCACTCACTATCCCCCCCATTCTCTCTCTCTCTCTCTCTCTCTCTCTCTCTCTCTCTCTCTCTCTCGCTCTCTCTCTCTCTCTCCACTCACTATCCCCCCCATTCTCTCCCTCTCTCCCCTCTCTCTCTCTCCACTCACTATCCCCCCCATTCTCTCTCTCTCTCGCTCTCTCTCTCTCTCCACTCACTATCCCCCCTATTCTCTATCTCTCCACTCACTATCCCCCCATTCTCTCTCTCTCTCTCTCTCTCTCCACTCACTATCCCCCCATTCTCTCTCTCTCTCTCTCTCTCTCCACTCACTATCCCCCCATTCTCTCTCTCTCTCTCTCTCTCTCTCTCTCTCTCTCTCTCTCTCCACTCACTATCCCCCCATTCTCTCTCTCTTTCTCGCTCTCTCTCTCTCCACTCACTATCCCCCCTATTCTCTCTCTCCTTCTCGCTCTCTCTCTCTCCACTCACTATCCCCCCCATTCTCTCGCTCTCTCTCTCTCCACTCACTATCCCCCCATTCTCTTTCTCGCTCTCTTTCTTTCTAGGGGGACTGCAGGACGAGGGAGGAGTCGTTGATCTTGGGGAAGGAGCTGTGTGACAATGGCTTCATGCACCACGGTACGAAAGACAGACAGACAGACAGATGGGCAGACAGACAGACAGGCAGACAGACGGGCAAGCAGACAGACAGATTTCTTCACTTCATCGACATACACGTCATCTATGTAACACCACAATGTTTAGAACAAGGACTCTGAACCTTGGTCCTGGACACACATACACACACACACTCTTAAATTTCGAGAGTGAGGGAGCCAGCTTGCAGAGTAAGATGGAGCTCAGAAAGGACTTGGGTCAACTGGTCTCCATGGCAACACAAGTTCTAAACCCAGACCCTCGACCTTGAAATAGTGAATATCCCCTCGAGAGACAGAAGGACAGAAAAAAAAACAGAGTTTCCTCAACATTTCCCCCTGTCTCTGGCGGGATCAGATATAATGTCAATCATTATAATGGTCACTTAACAGGCCAAATAACTTATCGGCACGAATGGTGAAATTACACAGAGACGGAGGGAGGCAGGGAGGAGAAATTAAAGAAAGTGAAGTTTGATGGTTTTAGTTGTTATGACTGTTACATACAATTTGGCTCAATATGAAGCCAAACTGAATTGTAGTTTGAAGCAGTTAGTTACATCATGAGGGTAATGAAGAAGAAAAAAAGATGTGTGTGTGTGTCTGTGTGTGTGTGTGTACAGTTGAAGTCGGAAGTTTACATACACCTTAGCCAAATACATTTAAACTAAATTTTTCACAATTCCTGACATTTAATTCAAGTAAAAAATTCCCTGTTTTAGGTCAGTTAGGATCACCACTTTATTTTAAGAATGTAAAATGTCAGAATAATAGTGGAGAGAATGATTTATTTCAGCTTTTATTTCTTTCATCACATTCCCAGTGGGTCAGAGGTTTACATACACTCAATTAGTATTTGGTAGCATTGCCTTTAAATTGTTTAACTTGGGTCAAATGTTTCAGGTAGCCTTCCACAAGCTTCCCACAATAAGTTGGGTGAATTTTGTCCCATTCCTCCTGACAGAGCTGGTGTAACTGAGTTAGGTTTGTAGGCCTCCTTGCTCGCACACGCTTTTTCAGTTCTGCCCCTAAATGTTCTATGAGATTGAGGTCAGGGCTTTGTGATGGCCACTCCAATACCTTGACTTTGTTGTCCTTAAGGCATTTTGCCACAACTTTGGAAGTATGCTTGGTGTCATTGTCCATTTGGAAGACCCAATTGCAACCAAACTTTAACTGATGTCTTGAGATGTTGCTTCAATATATCCACCTAATTTTCCTCTCTCAAGATGCCATCTATTTTGTGAAGTGCACCAGTCCCTCCTGCAGCAAAGCACCCCCACAACATAATGATGCCACCCCCGTGCTTCACGGTTGGGATGGTGTTCTTCGGCTTGCAAGCCTCCACCTTTCTCCTCCAAACATAACAATGGTTATTATGGCCAAACAGTTCTATTTTTGTTTCATCAGACCAGAGGACATTTCTCCAAAAAGTACGATCTTTGTCCCCACGTGCAGTTGCAAACCGTAGTCGGGCTTTTTTATGGCCGTTTTGTGGCAGTGGCTTCTTCCTTGCTGAGTGGCCTTTCAGGTTATGTTGATATAGGACTCGTTTTACTGTGGATATAGATACTTTTGTACCTATTTCCTCCAGCATCTTCACAAGGTCCTTTGCTGTTGTTCTGGGTTTGGTTTGCACTTTTCGCACCAAAGTACATTCATCTCTAGGAGACAGAACGCGTCTCCTTCCTGAGCGGTATGACGGCTGCGTGGTCCCATGGTGTTTATACTTGCGTACTATTGTTTGTACAGATGAACGTGGTACCTTCAGGCATTTGGATATTGCTCCCAAGGATGAACCAGACTTGTCTACAATTGTTTTCCTGAGGTCTTGGCTGATTTCTTTGGATTTTCCCATGATGTCAAGCAAAGAGGCACTGAGTTTGAAGGTAGGTCTTGAAATACATCCAGAGGTACACCTCCAATTGACTCAAATTATGTCAATTAGCCTAACAGAAGCTTCTAAAGCCATGACATCATTTTCTGGAATTTTCCAAGCTGTTTTAAGGCACAGTCAACTTAGTGTATTTAAACTTCTGACCCACTGGAATTGTGATACAGTGAATCATAAGTGAAATCATTTGTCTGTAATCAATTGGTTGAAAAATTACTTGTGTAATGCGTAAAGTAGACTTGCCAAAACTATAGTTTGTTAACAAGACATTTGTGGAGTGGTTTAAAAACGAGTTTTAATGACCCCAACCTAAGTGTATGTAAACTTTAGACTTCAACTGTGTGTGTGTGTGTGTGTATGTATGTGTGCATTCTTTGGCACAAGGGAACCCTGCTCTTGAAAAAGCAGCCTGGCTGCCATAAACAACTGGTAACTATGACGACCGGTCGTTCACACCAAGACCAACAAACATTCTCACCACAGCCATGCTAACACACACACACACACACACACACACACACACACACACACACTAATAGGAACAGCTGAGTAATGAAAGCCTTGTTTTTGCAGTGTCTCATTGTAAGTATATAAATATAACTACTTTTACAAAGTGTGAGGAACAGAATCAACAGCGTTTTTCTTTGTGTGAGTGCGAGCGCACATCTGTGAGGGTAACAGAATCAACAGCGTTTTTCTTTGTGTGAGTGCGAGCGCACATCTGTGAGGGTAACAGAATCAACAGCGTTTTTCTTTGTGTGAGTGCGAGCGCACATCTGTGAGGGTAACAGAATCAACAGCGTTTTTCTTTGTGTGAGTGCGAGCGCACATCTGTGAGGGTAACAGAATCAACAGCGTTTTTCTTTGTGTGAGTGCGAGCGCACATCTGTGAGGGTAACAGAATCAACAGCGTTTTTCTTTGTGTGAGTGCGAGTGCACATCTGTGAGGGTAACAGAATCAACAGCGTTTTTCTTTGTGTGAGTGCGAGCGCGCATCTGTGAGGGTAACAGAATCAACAGCGTTATTCTTTGTGTGAGTGCGAGCGTGCATCTGTGAGGGTAACAGAATCAACAGCGTTTTTCTTTGTGTGAGTGCGAGCGCGCATCTGTGAGGGTAACAGAATCAACAGCGTTTTTCTTTGTGTGAGTGCGAGCGCGCATCTGTGAGGGTAACAGAATCAACAGCGTTTTTCTTTGTGTGAGTGCGAGCGCACATCTGTGAGGGTAACAGAATCAACAGCGTTTTTCTTTGTGTGAGTGCGAGCGCGCATCTGTGAGGGTAACAGAATCAACAGCGTTTTTCTTTGTGTGAGTGCGAGTGCACATCTGTGAGGGTAACAGAAACGACAGCGTTTTTCTTTGTGTGAGTGCGAGCGCGCATCTGTGAGGGTAACAGAATCAACAGCGTTTTTCTTTGTGTGAGTGCGAGCGCGCATCTGTGAGGGGAACAGAATCGACAGCGTTTTTCTTTGTGTGAGTGCGAGCGCGCATCTGTGAGGGTAACAGAATCAACAGCGTTTTTCTTTGTGTGAGTGCGAGCGCGCATCTGTGAGGGTAACAGAATCGACAGCGTTTTTCTTTGTGTGAGTGCGAGCGCGCATCTGTGAGGGTAACAGAATCAACAGCGTTTTTCTTTGTGTGAGTGCGAGCGCGCATCTGTGAGGGTAACAGAATCAACAGCGTTTTTCTTTGTGTGAGTGCGAGCGCGCATCTGTGAGGGGAACAGAATCGACAGCGTTTTTCTTTGTGTGAGTGCGAGCGCGCATCTGTGAGGGTAACAGAATCAACAGCGTTTTTCTTTGTGTGAGTGCGAGCGCGCATCTGTGAGGGTAACAGAATCGACAGCGTTTTTCTTTGTGTGAGTGCGAGCGCGCATCTGTGAGGGTAACAGAATCAACAGCGTTTTTCTTTGTGTGAGTGCGAGCGCAAATCTGTGAGGGTAACAGAATCAACAGCGTTTTTCTTTGTGTGAGTGCGAGTGCACATCTGTGAGGGTAACAGAATCAACAGCGTTTTTCTTTGTGTGAGTGCGAGCGTGCATCTGTGAGGGTAACAGAATCAACAGCGTTTTTCTTTGTGTGAGTGCGAGCGCGCATCTGTGAGGGTAACAGAAACAACAGCGTTTTTCTTTGTGTGAGTGCGAGCGCGCATCTGTGAGGGTAACAGAAACAACAGCGTTTTTCTTTGTGTGAGTGCGAGCGCGCATCTGTGAGGGTAACAGAAACGACAGCGTTTTTCTTTGTGTGAGTGCGAGCGCGCATCTGTGAGGTTAACAGAAACGACAGCGTTTTTCTTTGTGTGAGGGCGAGCGCGCATCTGTGAGGGTAACAGAATCGACAGCGTTTTTCTTTGTGTGAGTGCGAGCGCGCATCTGTGAGGGTAACAGAAACGACAGTGTTTTTCTTTGTGTGAGTGCGAGCGCGCATCTGTGAGGGTAACAGAATCGACAGCGTTTTTCTTTGTGTGAGTGCGAGCGCGCATCTGTGAGGGTAACAGAAACGACAGCGTTTTTCTTTGTGTGAGTGCGAGTGCACATCTGTGAGGGTAACAGAAACAACAGCGTTTTTCTTTGTGTGAGTGCGAGTGCGCATCTGTGAGGGTAACAGAAACGACAGCGTTTTTCTTTGTGTGAGTGCGAGTGCACATCTGTGAGGGTAAAAGAATCAACAGCGTTTTTCTTTGTGTGAGTGCGAGTGCACATCTGTGAGGGTAACAGAATCAACAGCGTTTTTCTTTGTGTGAGTGCGAGCGCGCATCTGTGAGGGTAACAGAAACGACAGCGTTTTTCTTTGTGTGAGTGCGAGCGCGCATCTGTGAGGGTAACAGAAACGACAGCGTTTTTCTTTGTGTGAGTGCGAGCGTGCATCTGTGTGTGTAACAGAAACGTCAGAATCTTTCTCCCAGCCTCGTTGACACGTTTATCTTTGATCTCCAAACAAAATATTCATTACCAATGGTACCCTGTCAATAGTAGTGCACAGTATAGGGGGGTAGGGTGCCATTTGGACCCCAGTGTTCAGAATCACCTAAAGGGGATCAAAGCAGACAATGGGTTTATGCCATCAATTATCACAGAAGAGATAGAAGTAATTCAACCGCAAGGTTCATTTCGTACGGGGAGGGGGGGTCCTAAATTGCATCCCATTCCCTATACAGTGCACTACTTTTGACCAGAGGCCTATGGGCCCCCACATAGGGATTAGGTTGCCATTTAGGAGGCAGAGCGAGACGCCTTGGTAAGCTCGCTCTATTTTTGGGGACAGGCTTGAAGTAATTGTGTCTAACCTTTTCATTCTATCGTTCTTCTTCTTCCCTTCTCCAGTGTTGGAAAAGAGTGAGTTCAAAGACGAGCCTCTGCTGTTCCGTTTCTTTGCGGATGAGGAGATGGAGGGATCAAACACCAAACACAAGCAAGCCATGAAGCACGACCTGAAGATAGCTGAGAATGTCATCGCCAAGTCGCTGTTGGTGAGCGATGCCTCTTGCTCTACGCGTACACTCAGGGGAAAAAAGAAACACACGCCGGGATGCTTCTATGTACACACACACACACACAATCTTATTACCCACAGCTGAAAACTCCCACACCTCTAGGTTCTCCAGTAATGATTTAAATATGGTCCTCGTTCAGCCATACAACTAATTGACAGGACATATTGGACTCTCCTCTATGCCAAGACATTTTCAGATTCTGATTCTGAATGGACTCTCCCTCTCTCCTAACTAATGTCATGTTTTGGGTCAATGGAGAGACACTACGCCTTTAAAACACACACACACACACACACACACACACACACACACACACACACACACACACACACACACACACACACACACACACACACACACACACACACACACACACACACACACACACAGTAAATCTATGAGCAAACCATAAAAAGAGTACATAACAAGTCATTTCGACTC
>NC_034184.2:65560719-65563219 GCF_002021735.2 Oncorhynchus kisutch | reverse complement strand
CGGTGTGTGTGTGTGTGTGTGGCTGTAGTATTTCTTCAGGGCATAGCCACTCTCCCTGCGGTGTGTGTGTGTGTGTAGTATTTCTTCAGGGCATAGCCACTCTCCCTGCGGTGTGTGTGTGTGTAGTATTTCTTCAGGGCATAGCCACTCTCCCTGCGGTGTGTGTGTGTGTGTGTGTGTGTAGTATTTCTTCAGGGCATAGCCACTCTCCCTGCGGTGTGTGTGTGTGTGTGTGTGTGTGTGTGTGTGTGTGTGTGTGTGTGTGTGTGTGTGTGTGTGTGTGTGTGTGTGTGTGTGTGTGTGTGTGTGTGTGTGTGGCTGTAGTATTTCTTCAGGGCATAGCCACTCTCCCTGCGGTGTGTGTGTGTGTAGTATTTCTTCAGGGCATAGCCACTCTCCCTGTGGTGTGTGTGTGTATGTGTGTGTGTAGTATTTCTTCAGGGCATAGCCCCCTTCTCCTTTTCCTCTGACAGTTGTTGGACATGTTTTGTGATGTAATATTCACTGGCCCAGCCTGTTGAAATCTGTTCAAACCTCAGAGAAATGAGGGCTGGAATGGGTGTCAAAGCAGCCAAAGCACTGGCCCGCCTGAGCCAGTTTCAGTTGGGCCATTATCTTTCAAAACAATGCATTCGAAAAGAAATTGCACTCGCACCTGAGAGCAAGACCATCTCTCTAAACAAACAGTCTGAGCTGTGTGAGAGTTATCATCACGAAGAGATCCGTGGTATGATGCTCTGTAAGGGATTTACTATACCAGCTTCTCTACACACACACACACACACACACACACAGTAAGAGCAGCTCATCCCCTCTTCTCGTTTGGGACTCACAATAGGACAGGCCTTAATCATCTCTACTGCTATTGAGGAGGCAAGGACACAGAGCGCAAGCAGGCAGGCAGGCAGGGCAGGGCAGGGCAGGGCAGGGCAGGGCAGGGCAGGGCAGGGCAGGGCAGGGCAGGGCAGGGCAGGGCAGGGCAGGGCAGGGCAGGGCAGGCAGGCAGGCACAACCAATAGGCTTTGCCTTTGCACGTTATCTTCATCTATATATGGTAGGAAGTATTTTGTCGCCATCTGCTTTAGACTGCGGAGGTATGTGTACCGTTTCCTCTGGCACGGTACGTATCTGCCTTGGTCATGTAGGATTCTCAGTGGTGGAACTAGTACTCAGTTGTCATACTTGAGTAAAAGTAAAGCTACCGAGAAAATGACTCCGAGACAAAAGTGATAGTCACCCAGTAAAATATGACCTGAGTGCAAGTCTAAAAGCATTTGGTTTTAAAAATACTTAAGTATCAAAAGTAACAGTATACTGTAAATCATTTCAAATGATTTGTATTAAGCAAGCCATATTAAGCACAATTGTATGTTTTATTTTATTGACTGATAGCCAGGGGTACACTCCAACACTCAGACATCATTTACAAACAAAGCATTGGTGATTAGCGAGTCATCCATTTCAAAGCCAGTAGGGATGACCAGGAATGTTCTCTTGATAAGTGTGTGAATTGGACCAATTTCCTGTCAAAATGTAACGAGTACTTTTAGGTGTCAGGGAAAATGTATGGAGTAAAAAGTACATATTTTAGGAGTGTACTAAAGTAGAAATAGTAAAGTAAAGATACCCCCTATAAAAATACTTGAGTAGTACTTTAAAGTATTTTTTACTTTAAGTACTTTGCACCACTGATGATTCTCTTTCGGCTGGAGTCTACATTGCTTTAGAGGACTTGGCGTCTTCAGGAGTCAGGCAAGTTTACAGCTAAAGCACAGACGAAGCACTTCTTCCCTCCTGCCTTCAGAAACCCAATTCCCGTAAAAAAAGATATTACGACTCGGTGGTATGTTGTGTGTGTTTGAGAGATTATCAAAACAAACAGGGAATATTTTGTCTGCCACACACTTCCTCCCTGATAGCTGTAAACCTTGAAGTCTGAATCACATCTCTGAGACGACAGAAATAGAGGGAGGGGTCCACACTCTACCTCAGATAAAGAATCTTCCTGTTCTCTCTCCCTCTCTCAATTCAGCTTCAATTCAAGGAGCTTTATTGGCATGGGAAACGTATGTTAACGTTGCCAAAGCAAGTGAAGTAGAGAATAAACAAGAATGAAATAAACAATACAAATGAACAGTAAACATTACACTCACAGAAGTTCCAAAAGAATAAAGACATTTCAAATGTCATATTATGTGTATATATTCTCTCTCTCTCTCTCTTCCCTTTCTGTTAGAGCTGGCAAAAAACTTTTATAGCAACTAAAAATAGCTTTTTATCCTAATAATGCTGTGTACTGGAGAGACTGAGTAAACCTTGCTCTCTGGGCTCTGCTGTTTGACTGTGTCTAGTGCCACCTGGGTTTGACAGACCAGGCCTGTAAGCAGTGTTCATGTCTTCTGCAGAGTGTTTGGTGCCACTGATGGACGGCATGTGCTGCAGACCATCTCATCAACGTGTGCTAGTAGTGGGACACAGTCTGTCTGTTGTTTTAATGCCC
>NC_034184.2:65460575-65560619 GCF_002021735.2 Oncorhynchus kisutch | reverse complement strand
GGTACGAGGGAAACAGAGGGGGAAGAGCGAGAGAGAAGAAAGAGAAGGTACGAGGGAAACAGAGGGGGAAGAGAGAGAGAGAAAGAAAGAGAGGGTACGAGGGAAACAGAGGGGGAAGAGAGAGAGAGAAAGAAAGAGAGGGTACGAGGGAAACAGAGGGGGAAGAGAGAGAGAGAGCTAAAGAAAGAGAGGGTACGGGGGAACAGAGGGGGAAGAGAGAAAGAGAGAGAGAGCTAAAGAAAGAGAGGGTACGAGGGAAACGGGGAAGAGAGAGAGAGAGCTAAAGAAAGAGAGGGTACGGGGGAACAGAGGGGGAAGAGAGAGAGAGAGAGCTAAAGAAAGAGAGGGTACAAGGGAAAAAAGGGGGAGAGAGAGAAAGAAAGAGGGTACGAGGGAAACAGAGGGGGGAAGAGAGAGAGCGAAAGAAAGAAGGTACGAGGGAAACAGAGGGGGAAGAGAGAGAGAAAGAAAGAGAAGGTACGAGGGAAACAGAGGGGGAAGAGAGAGAGAAAGAAAGAGAAGGTACGAGGGAAACAGAGGGGAAGAGAGCGAGAGAGAAGGAAAGAGAGGGTATGAGGGAAAGAGGGGGAAGAGAGAGGGAGCGAAAGAAAGAGAGGGTACGAGGGAAACAGGGGGAAGAGAGAGAGAGAGAAAGAAAGAGAGGGTACGAGGGAAACAGAGGGGGAAGAGAGAGAGAGAGAGAGAGAGAGAGAAGAAAGGAGGGTACGAGGGAAACAGAGGGGGAAGAGAGAGAGAAAGAAAGAGAAGGTACGAGGGAAACAGAGGGGGAAGAGCGAGAGAGAAAGAAAGAAGGTACGAGGGAAACAGAGGGGGAAGAGAGAGAGAAAGAAGAGAAGGTACGAGGAAACAGAGGGGGAAGAGAGAGGAGAGAAGAAAGAGAGGGTACGAGGGAAACAGAGGGGAAGAGAGAGAGAGAGAAAGAAAGAGAGGGTACTGTGGAAACAGAGGGGGAAGAGAGAGAGAGAAAGAAAGAGAAGGTACGAGGGAAACAGAGGGGGAAGAGAGAGAGAGAGAGAAAGAAAGAGGGTACGAGGGAAACAGAGGGGGAAGAGAGAGAGAGAGAAAGAAAGAGAGGACACGAGGGAAACAGAGGGGGAAGAGAGAGAGAGAGAAGAAAGAGAGGGTACGGGGGAAACAGAGGGGAAGAGAGAGGGGGGGAGAGAGAGAGCTCGGTGTGATGTTGAATTTTAATATCAGAAACGCTGCTGGGCACTTCATCTCTCCTCCACTCCTCTCCTCCTCCCGCTGTTACATTTCCCCTGTCATTCTTCTTCTCTTCTGGTGGGCGTCCAGTTTAAAAAACAACAGAAAGAGGGTTTTTTCTCCGTCACTCTTGCCTTTTCTGCAACTCTTCTTCTTTGGACTTTCTGTTTTTTTGGCGACCCGACCAAATTCATACAGAAATGTGAGTTCTTGATCTGTCCTTCTAATTAAAAGCAAGTCTATTAAGCTGTAGATCTGTTCTTTGTGTGCTATTTCTATGCTTCCTGTTCTTAAGTATTTCACAGCGGTTTAGATGGTACTTTGAATCTACACTATGCATAGCTTGTTTTATTCACATAAACTGAAAATCGGTGAATTATTTGAATTTTTGCAACCAGGAAGTAGTTGAGCAATTTCTGAATATTGCACTTTTTTAAAGATTGGATAGGACCATTTACCCTTTTAAGTTACATGTAATAAAGTCAGCCTCCTTCTCTCTAACCTTTGTCCTTCAACCCTGTCAGATCCTGGAGGCGCTGGCGCATAGTGATGACACGCTGGTTCAGATGTGCAGTAGACTGAGCTCCAGCTGTGACGTCATCCCCGAGAACCTGCAGGTCCGCTTCAGCGCCATGTGTGGAGAGCGGGTGGAGCACATCAACAGACGTATCACCAACTACAGAAAGGTACGGCGTGTGGTGGTGGGGGACGGGTGTTTGACGCTTGCGTGCGAGCGTACCCAAACGTGTGTGTGTGTGTGTGTGTGTCTCTCAGGTGGTTGTGAACCAAGTAAAGCAAGGATTTACATCATCCCCCATTGCGAAGACACATTTTCCTCTGTCAACACATGAATAATTTGACTAAAAAGTATATAATAATATAAAGCACCATTCGTTCTACTACTCTAGTCAGGATGCCATGACCACTTCACTGCTGGCACTTCTGTTATCACAGCATCATTACATTTCCACTGAATGTCTGCATCCCAAATAGCACCCTATTCCCTAGAGCACTGCATAGCCCGTAGGGCTCTGGTCAAAAGAAGTGCACTGTGTACGGAATAAGGCACCATTTTTTTTGCCCAATGTTTTGCTGTGGAATTTGAATGTGTCTGTTTATATGCCGAATGAAAGATCAACAGAAAATAATGAGAGTGTCACCCCCTCTATTTGCTGAGACAGACAGAGACAGTTATTTACCAGGGATGTTGACGCCGGTCTGTCAGATTTACATGAGAAGTGAGACGTTATAAACAAGATGCGCTCTTACGTCAACACGGTAGAACACTGGCCTGCTGAAATGTAATCTGCTCTTCTTGACCCTTGAGAGAGGTCCAGATAATATTTAGGTAAGCGTGTGTGTGGTTTGTGTATGTGAGCATGTGTTTATATGTGTGAGAGAGTGTGAGAGTGTGAGAGAGAGAGAGAGAGACACACACATACACACAGAGAGAGAGAGAGAGAGAGAGGCACAGAGAGAGAGAGAGAGACACACACACAGAGAGAGAGAGACACACACACAGAGAGAGAGAGAGAGACACACACAGAGAGAGACACAGAGAGAGAGACACAGAGAGAGAGAGAGAGAGAGAGAGAGAGAGAGAGAGAGAGAGAGAGAGAGAGAGAGGATTACTTCTAAACTCTGGCTATACCTTTGATGGAGCCTTGGATTAACCACAGCTGGATAGACTAAATATCTCTACTTCCTGGCCTAAAGTTGTGTAATAACTCCCTCCTGTACATGTACCATTCCAGTGGAGGGAGAGAGACCGTTATGTAGATAGACTGGTGGGTCGGCAGGCTACTAGTGATGGGAAGTTTGGCTCTTTTTACTGACTCTGACCTTTTTTGACCCGTTCAGTCAAAAGAACGACTCTTTAGACTCCTTTCGCTAATTTGAGTCAGTAACGTAATTTGTGATTGCTAGGCATACACATATGATTATTTATTGATACCTTTGAAACGAGGTCTAGCTGCGACCACAACCGGACTACATTGTGAACAGAATGCAATGGCTTCACTGCCTCAAGGGAGATTTGCCCAATGGGCTATCAATCGTTCGCGATGTGTGTGAATGTTATGTAGAGAGATGTGTGTGAATGTTATGTAGAGAGATGTGTGTGAATGTTTATGTAGAGAGATGTGTGTGTTTGTGAATGTTTATGTAGAGAGATGTGTGTGTGAATGTTTATGTAGAGAGATGTGTGTGTTTGTGAATGTTTATGTAGAGAGATGTTTGTGAATGTTTATGTAGGGAGATGTGTGTGAATGTTTATGTAGGGAGATGTGTGTGAATGTTTACGTAGAGAGATGTGTGTGTTTGTGAATGTTTATGTAGAGAGATGTGTGTGAATGTTTATGTAGGGAGATGTGTGTGAATGTTTACGTAGAGAGATGTGTGTGTGAATGTTTATGTAGAGAGATGTGTGTGAATGTTTATGTAGAGAGATGTGTGTGTTTGCGAATGTTTATGTAGAGAGATGTGTGTGAATGTTTGTAGGGAGATGTGTGTGAATGTTTATGTAGAGAGATGTGTGTGAAGGTTTATGTAGAGAGATGTGTGTGAATGTTTATGTAGAGAGATGTGTGTGAATGTTTATGTAGAGAGATGTGTGTGTGAATGTTTATGTAGAGAGATGTGTGTGAATGTTTATGTAGAGAGATGTGTGTGAATGTTTATGTAGAGAGATGTGTGTGAATGTTTATGTAGAGAGATGTGTGTGTGAATGTTTATGTAGAGAGATGTGTGTGTGAATGTTTATGTAGAGAGATGTGTGTGAATGTTTATGTAGAGAGATGTGTGTGAATGTTTATGTAGAGAGATGTGTGTGAATGTTTATGTAGAGAGATGTGTGTGTGAATGTTTATGTAGAGAGATGTGTGTGAATGTTTATGTAGAGAGATGTGTGTGAATGTTTATGTAGAGAGATGTGTGTGTGAATGTTTATGTAGAGAGATGTGTGTGAATGTTTATGTAGAGAGATGTGTGTGTGAATGTTTATGTAGAGAGATGTGTGTGTGAATGTTTAGGTAGGGCCTACGACAGAGGTTTCACCAAAAATGTTTTTAGCATGCTGAGCATACCTCGTAGGCACCTAGCATATTAACACACAGAGATGCTCTCAGTCACTTAGTTAGTACGCAGACCAGGGGAGCATGGCTTACAGTAGAGAGAGTTTTGGTGGCGTGCAGATTTGTCTTCCTGTTTTCCATGGTTGTGTATGAGATTTACCGTGCAGCCCTGGGGACGTATATATTCATTTAAACAATCTAGTATTTATATTGTCCAGGTTAATGTATCTGACAGAAGACATTTCTTCTTCTGGTTTCAATGGAAACTGCCAAACCACAGTATGCTATGATGGATCTCTCTATTTGTCCGGTGTTAGTTCTGCATGGACGTGATGTGAATGTTGGTTATTACTGCATTGTCGGAACTAGAAGCACAAGCATTTCGCTACACTCGCATTAAACATCTGCTAACTATGTGACAAATACAATTTGATTGGATTTGAATGGGAAAAACACCTCGGCAACACATACACAAGCATGCTACTGAGATGAAATTATACAGAGGAAGAAGGTCTGTACCCCTCCATAGAACGTCTCAGTAAAGGAGAAGAGCTGTTTAATGTCACCTGTTTAAAGTACTTCGTCAGACTGTGTGCAATAATTCTCTGGTTTCAGTGAAATCACCCAACCCAGCATTAAACATAGTTTTACTTATGAATGAGTGTGTTGATCGGTGATGTGTTTCAGGTTCAGAGTTGCTCAGACTTGTAAATACTCCACATAAACACAGACTCGGGTTGTTTGTTAGGCACATTCTGTTTCCTGTGTCCAGACTTTGATGATTGGCTAAATGGCTGAAATATTTAACATAAATCAACGGGTTATAGAGGGGAATGTAAATGATTCTGACAGGGGTTTTCTGACCAGCTTATTACTGCTTAGTCTGCATCCAGAGACCGAAAGAGCTCGCATTCAAGTAACTTGTAAGATTCCTGGAATCGGGAGGGTATAAGCAGGACATAACAAACCCCCAAACAGGGATTTCTGGAAAACTTGGGAATTTTGATCAACTGAAGAGAGCATCACCAAAGCATTGTTAAATGCTTAACTCCTACCATCTCTCTCTCTCCTCCCTCCAGTTCTCGCGGGTGTTGAAGAACAGGGCGTGGCCCACCTTCAAGCAGGCCAAAACCAAGGTGTCCCCGCTCCACAGCAGCGACTTCTGCCCCACCAACTGCCATGTGAACGTGATGGAGGTGTCCTACCCCAAAACCACCACCTCTCTGGGCAGCGCCTTCGGAGTGCAGCTGGACAACAGGAAGAGTTCCACCCTGGAGAGAGGAGGTCGTAACGCCGAACAAGGTGAGAGCATGGCACTAAGCACTGACCTCCGACCCTAACCCTAGCGGGGTTAGAGAAGAGGCCAGCAACTGAATTTCTTGTAATCTTGCTAGGATGCCAATGTCCATTTTGGTGCTGCGTTTAATTCTGACCGTCTCCCAGGTAAGCTGAACCCCATGGTGTACGTACAACACACCATCACCAGTATGGCCGCTCCATCAGGTCACAGTCTGGGTCGTACGGAGGGTCACGGCCTCCGCTTCCTGCTCCGGGAGGATGACCTGCTGGTCTTGGACTCCTACCAGAAACTACTAGGCAAGCTGACCACGCTGGTGAAAGAGATGGAGGGCCACGCCTCACAGATACACGAGTGAGTCTGGCAACACACACGTGCGCACACACACGTACACAGATATGTGCAGGCACACACACACACACACACACGCGCGTGTGCACGCCTGCCTTGCACGTACGTGCGCATGGTGCGCTCACACACAGCCTTACTCAGAAGTATTTTGTTTGGTAGAATGTGTTTATGTGTCTGAGACTATTGGTTTGATTTCCATTTTAATATGCACTGCTTGGACGGTGAAACCGGCTGGGGAGAAAATAGATTTTGGTATAAGCAGAGGAAATGGTGTGATTTGTAAAGACCGGCGACTGCTTCCGCTGATGCCGTTTCCCCTACTATAAACACACACACACACACTAGTATAAACAGGTCCTCCGGATACATGTGAGCCTCATAAAGTGAGCAGTAGTTTTAGAAGGCCATTGTGTGTGATATAGTGGTCTCTAGTGAGTGAGAGGAGACGTGGTCATTCTCACGTTGTTACTCCAGTGCGAGCGGTGCGTGTGTTTCCTTGCTGGCCATGCTGGTTCCAGTGCTGTTGATGGTGTCATTGTTTGGAGGTTCAGAGTCACAGGGAGGAAATGTGAAACACTGACATCTGACAGGAATAACACACACATACACACACACACACACACACACATATGCTTATCAGCACGGATGTTAATGACATGCTTCTGTCAATGCTAATTAGTGTATGCACACATTGTGACGCACTGAGACATTCCTTAAAGGTAGACAAGGAATACTAATTTGCTGTGACCTCTATGGTTCTGGGTGTGTCAGTGTTAGCCAGTGGATTACAGAGACTATTGATCGGTCCTCTGATCTCTGATAGGGCCTCTCAGGAGCAGCAGAGCAAAATGAGCTCCCGGGCCCTCTGAAACCAGGCAGAGAGGGAGGGTCCATTTTGAAGGGCCCTGATTTAAAAGTTTTCTCTTGCGCTCTCTTTCATTCTAACCCTCTTCTTCTCTCTGTCCCTCGTCCCTTCTCTCTGTCCCTCGTCCCTTCTCTCTGTCCCTCGTCCATTCTCTCTGTCCCTCGTCCCTTCTCTCTGTCCCTCGTCCATTCTCTCTGTCCCTTGTCCCTTCTCTCTGTCCCTCGTCCATTCTCTCTGTCCCTCGTCCCTTCTCTCTGTCCCTCGTCCATTCTCTCTGTCCCTCGTCCCTTCTCTCTGTCCCTCGTCCATTCTCTCTGTCCCTCGTCCATTCTCTCTGTCCCTCGTCCATTCTCTCTGTCCCTCGTCCATTCTCTCTGTCCCTCGTCCATTCTCTCTGTCCCTCGCCCATTCTCTCTGTCCCTCGTCCATTCTCTCTGTCCCTCGCCCATTCTCTCTGTCCCTCGTCCCTTCTCTCTGTCCCTCGTCCCTTCTCTCTGTCCCTCGTCCATTCTCTCTGTCCCTCGTCCCTTCTCTCTGTCCCTCGTCCCTTCTCTCTGTCCCTCGTCCATTCTCTCTGTCCCTCGTCCATTCTCTCTGTCCTTCGTCCATTCTCTCTGTCCCTCCTCCATTCTCTCTGTCCCTCGTCCATTCTCTCTGTCCCCCGTCCATTCTCTCTGTCCCCCGTCCATTCTCTCTGTCCCTCGTCCATTCTCTCTGTCCCTCGTCCATTCTCTCTGTCCCCCGTCCATTCTCTCTGTCCCTCTTCTTCTCTCTGTCCCTCGTCCCTTCTCTCTGTCTCTCGTCCATTCTCTCTGTCCCTCGTCCATTCTCTCTGTCCCTCGTCCATTCTCTCTGTCCCTCGCCCATTCTCTCTGTCCCTCGTCCATTCTCTCTGTCCCTCGCCCATTCTCTCTGTCCCTCGTCCCTTCTCTCTGTCCCTCGTCCCTTCTCTCTGTCCCTCGTCCATTCTCTCTGTCCCTCGTCCCTTCTCTCTGTCCCTCGTCCCTTCTCTCTGTCCCTCGTCCATTCTCTCTGTCCCTCGTCCATTCTCTCTGTCCTTCGTCCATTCTCTCTGTCCCTCCTCCATTCTCTCTGTCCCTCGTCCATTCTCTCTGTCCCCCGTCCATTCTCTCTGTCCCCCGTCCATTCTCTCTGTCCCTCGTCCATTCTCTCTGTCCCTCGTCCATTCTCTCTGTCCCCCGTCCATTCTCTCTGTCCCTCTTCTTCTCTCTGTCCCTCGTCCCTTCTCTCTGTCTCTCGTCCATTCTCTCTGTCCCTCGTCCATTCTCTCTGTCCCTCGTCCATTCTCTCTGTCCCTCGCCCATTCTCTCTGTCCCTCGTCCATTCTCTCTGTCCCTCGTCCATTCTCTCTGTCCCTCGTCCATTCTCTCTGTCCTTCGTCCATTCTCTCTGTCCCTCCTCCATTCTCTCTGTCCCTCGTCCATTCTCTCTGTCCCCCGTCCATTCTCTCTGTCCCCCGTCCATTCTCTCTGTCCCTCGTCCATTCTCTCTGTCCCTCGTCCATTCTCTCTGTCCCCCGTCCATTCTCTCTGTCCCTCTTCTTCTCTCTGTCCCTCGTCCCTTCTCTCTGTCTCTCGTCCATTCTCTCTGTCCCTCGTCCATTCTCTCTGTCCCTCGTCCATTCTCTCTGTCCCTCGTCCATTCTCTCTGTCCCTCGTCCATTCTCTCTGTCCTTCGTCCATTCTCTCTGTCCCTCGTCCATTCTCTCTGTCCCTCGTCCATTCTCTCTATCCCTCATCCATTCTCTCTGTCCCTCATCCATTCTCTCTGTCCCGCGTCCATTCTCTCTGTCCCTCATCCATTCTCTCTGTCCCTCGCCCATTCACTGGGTGTGTCACTGGGTGTGTATGTGACTGACCTTGTCTCTCTGTCTCTGTGTGATGTGTGACTGACCTTGTCTCTCTGTCTCTGTGTGGTGTGTGACTGTGTGGTGTGTGACTGTGTGGTGTGTGACTGACCTTGTCTCTCTGTCTCTTTGTGGTGTGTGACTGTGTGGTGTGTGCCTGACCTTGTCTCTCTGTCTCTTTGTGGTGTGTGACTGTGTGGTGTGTGGTGTGTGACTGTGTGGTGTGTGACTGACCTTGTCTCTCTGTCTCTGTGTGGTGTGTGACTGACCTTGTCTCTCTGTCTCTGTGTGGTGTGTGACTGTGTGGTGTGTGACTGATCTTGTCTCGTCCCTTCTCTCTGTCCCTCGTCCATTCTCTCTGTCCCTCGTCAATTCTCTCTGTCCCTCGTCCATTCTCTCTGTCCCTCGCCCATTCTCTCTGTCCCTCGTCCATTCTCTCTGTCCCTCGTCCATTCTCTCTGTCCCTCGCCCATTCTCTCTGTCCCTCGTCCCTTCTCTCTGTCCCTCGTCCATTCTCTCTGTCCCTCGTCCCTTCTCTCTGTCCCTCGTCCATTCTCTCTGTCCCTCGTCAATTCTCTCTGTCCCTCGTCCATTCTCTCTGTCCCTCGCCCATTCTCCATTGTAGTGTGTGACTGACCTTGTCTCTGTGTGATGTGTGACTGACCTTGTCTCTCTGTCTCTGTGTGACTGTGTGGTGTGTGACTGACCTTGTCTCTGTGTCCCTCTTCTTCTCTCTGTCTCTCTTCTTCTCTCTGTCCCTCGTCCATTCTCTCTGTCCCTCGTCCATTCTCTCTGTCCTTCGTCCATTCTCTCTGTCCCTCCTCCATTCTCTCTGTCCCTCGTCCATTCTCTCTGTCCCCCGTCCATTCTCTCTGTCCCCCGTCCATTCTCTCTGTCCCTCGTCCATTCTCTCTGTCCCTCGTCCATTCTCTCTGTCCCCCGTCCATTCTCTCTGTCCCTCTTCTTCTCTCTGTCCCTCGTCCCTTCTCTCTGTCTCTCGTCCATTCTCTCTGTCCCTCGTCCATTCTCTCTGTCCCTCGTCCATTCTCTCTGTCCCTCGCCCATTCTCTCTGTCCCTCGTCCATTCTCTCTGTCCCTCGTCCATTCTCTCTGTCCCTCGTCCATTCTCTCTGTCCCTCGTCCATTCTCTCTGTCCCTCGTCCATTCTCTCTGTCCTTCGTCCATTCTCTCTGTCCCTCCTCCATTCTCTCTGTCCCTCGTCCATTCTCTCTGTCCCCCGTCCATTCTCTCTGTCCCCCGTCCATTCTCTCTGTCCCTCGTCCATTCTCTCTGTCCCTCGTCCATTCTCTCTGTCCCCCGTCCATTCTCTCTGTCCCTCTTCTTCTCTCTGTCCCTCGTCCCTTCTCTCTGTCTCTCGTCCATTCTCTCTGTCCCTCGTCCATTCTCTCTGTCCCTCGTCCATTCTCTCTGTCCCTCGTCCATTCTCTCTGTCCCTCGTCCATTCTCTCTGTCCCTCGTCCATTCTCTCTGTCCCTCGTCCATTCTCTCTATCCCTCATCCATTCTCTCTGTCCCTCATCCATTCTCTCTGTCCCGCGTCCATTCTCTCTGTCCCTCATCCATTCTCTCTGTCCCTCGCCCATTCACTGGGTGTGTCACTGGGTGTGTATGTGACTGACCTTGTCTCTCTGTCTCTGTGTGATGTGTGACTGACCTTGTCTCTCTGTCTCTGTGTGGTGTGTGACTGTGTGGTGTGTGACTGTGTGGTGTGTGACTGACCTTGTCTCTCTGTCTCTTTGTGGTGTGTGACTGTGTGGTGTGTGCCTGACCTTGTCTCTCTGTCTCTTTGTGGTGTGTGACTGTGTGGTGTGTGGTGTGTGACTGTGTGGTGTGTGACTGACCTTGTCTCTCTGTCTCTGTGTGGTGTGTGACTGACCTTGTCTCTCTGTCTCTGTGTGGTGTGTGACTGTGTGGTGTGTGACTGATCTTGTCTCGTCCCTTCTCTCTGTCCCTCGTCCATTCTCTCTGTCCCTCGTCAATTCTCTCTGTCCCTCGTCCATTCTCTCTGTCCCTCGCCCATTCTCTCTGTCCCTCGTCCATTCTCTCTGTCCCTCGCCCATTCTCTCTGTCCCTCGTCCCTTCTCTCTGTCCCTCGTCCATTCTCTCTGTCCCTCGTCCCTTCTCTCTGTCCCTCGTCCATTCTCTCTGTCCCTCGTCAATTCTCTCTGTCCCTCGTCCATTCTCTCTGTCCCTCGCCCATTCTCCATTGTAGTGTGTGACTGACCTTGTCTCTGTGTGATGTGTGACTGACCTTGTCTCTCTGTCTCTGTGTGACTGTGTGGTGTGTGACTGACCTTGTCTCTGTGTCCCTCTTCTTCTCTCTGTCTCTCTTCTTCTCTCTGTCCCTCGTCCATTCTCTCTGTCCCTCGTCCATTCTCTCTGTCCCTCGTCCATTCTCTCTGTCCCCCTTCTTCTCTCTGTCCCTCGTCCATTCTCTCTGTCCCTCGTCCATTCTCTCTGTCCCCCGTCCATTCTCTCTGTCCCCCTTCTCTCTGTCCCTCATCCATTCTCTCGGTCCCTCGTCCATTCTCTCTGTCCCCCGTCCATTCTCTCTGTCCCTCTTCTTCTCTCTGTCCCTCATCCATTCTCTCTGTCCCTCGTCCATTCTCTCTGTCCCTCGTCCATTCTCTCTGTCCCTCTTCTTCTCTCTGTCCCTCTTCTTCTCTCTGTCCCTCGTCCATTCTCTCTGTCCCTCGTTATTTTTTTTATTTTTTACATTAAACATTACAATCACAAAAGTTCCAAAAGAATGAAGACATTTCAAATGTCATATTACGTGTATATACAGTGTTGTAACGATATGCAAATAGCTAAGGTTCAAAATGGAAAATAAATCAACATGAATATAGGTTATATTTACAATGGTGTTTGTTCTTCAGATCACAAATCAGATCACAAACCTTGCTGCTGTGATTGCACACTGTGGTATTTCGCCCAATAGATATGTGAGTTTATCGAAATTGGATTTGTTTTGGAATTCTTTGTGGGTCTGTGTAATCTGAGGGAAATGTGTGTGTGTGTGTGTCTCTCTCTCGCTCTCTCTCTCGCTCTCTCTATCTCTGTCTGTCTCTCTCCGTCTCTCTGTCTCTCTCAGTCTCTGTCTCTGTGTGTGTAAATGGCTGTGTGGTGTGTGACTGACCTTGTCTCTGTGTGTGTAAGTGGTTGTGTGGTGTGTGACTGACCTTGTCTCTGTGTCTCTGTGTGGTGTGTGACTGACCTTGTCTCTCTGTCTCTGTGTGGTGTGTGACTGACCTTGTCTCTCTGTCTCTGTGTGGTGTGTGACTGACCTTGTCTCTCTGTCTCTGTGTGATGTGTGACTGACCTTGTCTCTCTGTCTCTGTGTGGTGTGTGACTGACCTTGTCTCTGTGTCTCTGTGTGGTGTGTGACTGACCTTGTCTCTCTGTCTCTGTGTGGTGTGTGACTGACCTTGTCTCTCTGTCTCTGTGTGGTGTGTGACTGTGTGGTGTGTGACTGTGTGGTGTGTGACTGACCTTGTCTCTCTGTCTCTTTGTGGTGTGTGACTGTGTGGTGTGTGACTGACCTTGTCTCTGTGTGGTGTGTGACTGACCTTGTCTCTGTGTGGTGTGTGACGGACCTTGTCTCTGTGTGGTGTGTGACTGTGTGGTGTGTGACTGACCTTGTCTCTCTGTCTCTGTGTGGTGTGTGACTGACCTTGTCTCTCTGTCTCTGTGTGGTGTGTGACTGACCTTGTCTCTGTGTCTCTGTGTGGTGTGTGACTGACCTTGTTTCTCTGTGTGGTGTGTGACGGACCTTGACTCTCTGTCTCTGTGTGGTGTGTGACTGACCTTGTCTCTGTGTGGTGTGTGACTGACCTTGTCTCTCTGTCTCTGTGTGGTGTGTCTCTGTGTGGTGTGTCTCTGTGGTGTGTGACTGACCTTGTCTCTCTGTCTCTGTGTGGTGTGTGACTGATCTTGTCTCTGTGTGTGTAAGTGGCTGTGTGGTGTGTGACTGTCCTTGTCTCTCTGTGTGTAAGTGGCTGTGTGGTGTGTGACTGACCTTGTCTCTGTGTGATGTGTGACTGACCTTGTCTCTCTGTCTCTGTGTGGTGTGTGACTGTGTGGTGTGTGACTGACCTTGTCTCTGTGTCTCTGTGTGGTGTGTGACTGACCTTGTCTCTGTGTCTCTGCGTGGAGTGTGACTGACCTTGTCTCTGTGTCTCTGTGTGGTGTGTGACTGACCTTGTCTCTCTGTCTCTGCGTGGTGTGTGACTGACCTTGTCTCTCTGTCTCTGTGTGGTGTGTGACTGTGTGGTGTGTGACTGACCTTGTCTCTGTGTGGTGTGTGACTGACCTTGTCTCTGTGTGGTGTGTGACTGTGTGGTGTGTGACTGTGTGGTGTGTGACTGTGTGGTGTGTGACTGACCTTGTCTCTCTGTCTCTTTGTGGTGTGTGACTGTGTGTTGTGTGACTGACCTTGTCTCTCTGTCTCTTTGTGGTGTGTGACTGTGTGGTGTGTGACTGACCTTGTCTCTGTGTGGTGTGTGACTGACCTTGTCTCTGTGTGGTGTGTGACTGACCTTGTCTCTGTGTGGTGTGTGACTGACCTTGTCTCTGTGTGGTGTGTGACGGACCTTGTCTCTGTGTGGTGTGTGACTGTGTGGTGTGTGACTGACCTTGTCTCTCTGTCTCTGTGTGGTATGTGACTGACCTTGTCTCTCTGTCTCTGTGTGATGTGTGACTGACCTTGTCTCTCTGTCTCTGTGTGGTGTGTGACTGTGTGGTGTGTGACTGTGTGGTGTGTGACTGACCTTGTCTCTCTGTCTCTTTGTGGTGTGTGACTGTGTGGTGTGTGCCTGACCTTGTCTCTCTGTCTCTTTGTGGTGTGTGACTGTGTGGTGTGTGGTGTGTGACTGTGTGGTGTGTGACTGACCTTGTCTCTGTGTGGTGTGTGACTGACCTTGTCTCTCTGTCTCTGTGTGGTGTGTGACTGACCTTGTCTCTGTGTGGTGTGTGACTGTGTGGTGTGTGACTGATCTTGTCTCTCTGTCTCTTTGTGGTGTGTGACTGTGTGTTGTGTGACTGACCTTGTCTCTCTGTCTCTTTGTGGTGTGTGACTGTGTGGTGTGTGACTGTGTGGTGTGTGACTGACCTTGTCTCTCTGTCTCTTTGTGGTGTGTGACTGTGTGTTGTGTGACTGACCTTGTCTCTCTGTCTCTGCGTGGTGTGTGACTGACCTTGTCTCTCTGTCTCTTTGTGGTGTGTGACTGTGTGGTGTGTGACTGTGTGGTGTGTGACTGTGTGGTGTGTGACTGACCTTGTCTCTCTGTTTCTGCGTGGTGTGTGACTGACCTTGTCTCTCTGTCTCTGTGTGGTGTGTGACTGTGTGGTGTGTGACTGACCTTGTCTCTGTGTGGTGTGTGACTGACCTTGTCTCTGTGTGGTGTGTGACTGTGTGTGACGGACCTTGTCTCTCTGTCTCTGTGTGGTGTGTGACTGACCTTGTCTCTCTGTGTGGTGTGTGACTGACCTTGTCTCTCTGTCTCTGTGTGGTGTGTGACTGTGTGGTGTGTGCCTGTGTGGTGTGTGACTGACCTTGTCTCTCTGTCTCTTTGTGGTGTGTGACTGTGTGTTGTGTGACTGATCTTGTCTCTCTGTCTCTTTGTGGTGTGTGACTGTGTGGTGTGTGACTGACCTTGTCTCTGTGTGGTGTGTGACTGACCTTGTCTCTGTGTGGTGTGTGACGGACCTTGTCTCTGTGTGGTGTGTGACTGTGTGGTGTGTGACTGACCTTGTCTCTCTGTCTCTGTGTGGTGTGTGACTGACCTTGTCTCTGTGTCTCTGTGTGGTGTGTGACTGACCTTGTCTCTCTGTCTCTGTGTGGTGTGTGACTGTGTGGTGTGTGCCTGTGTGGTGTGTGACTGACCTTGTCTCTCTGTCTCTTTGTGGTGTGTGACTGTGTGTTGTGTGACTGACCTTGTCTCTCTGTCTCTTTGTGGTGTGTGACTGTGTGGTGTGTGACTGACCTTGTCTCTCTGTCTCTGTGTGGTGTGTGACTGACCTTGTCTCTGTGTGGTGTGTGACTGACCTTGTCTCTGTGTGGTGTGTGACTGACCTTGTCTCTGTGTGTGGTGTGTGACTGACCTTGTCTCTCTGTCTCTGTGTGGTGTGTGACTGACCTTGTCTCTCTGTCTCTGTGTGGTGTGTGACTGTGTTGTGTGTGACTGTGTGGTGTGTTACTGACCTTGTCTCTGTGTGGTGTGTGACTGTGTGGTGTGTGACTGACCTTGTCTCTCTGTCTCTGCGTGGTGTGTGACTGACCTTGTCTCTCTGTCTCTGTGTGGTGTGTGACTGTGTGGTGTGTGACTGACCTTGTCTCTGTGTGGTGTGTGACTGACCTTGTCTCTGTGTGGTATGTGACTGTGTGTGACGGACCTTGTCTCTCTGTCTCTGTGTGGTGTGTGACTGACCTTGTCTCTCTGTGTGGTGTGTGACTGACCTTGTCTCTCTGTCTCTGTGTGGTGTGTGACTGTGTGGTGTGTGCCTGTGTGGTGTGTGACTGACCTTGTCTCTCTGTCTCTTTGTGGTGTGTGACTGTGTGTTGTGTGACTGATCTTGTCTCTCTGTCTCTTTGTGGTGTGTGACTGTGTGGTGTGTGACTGACCTTGTCTCTGTGTGGTGTGTGACTGACCTTGTCTCTGTGTGGTGTGTGACGGACCTTGTCTCTGTGTGGTGTGTGACTGTGTGGTGTGTGACTGACCTTGTCTCTCTGTCTCTGTGTGGTGTGTGACTGACCTTGTCTCTGTGTCTCTTTGTGGTGTGTGACTGTGTGTTGTGTGACTGACCTTGTCTCTCTGTCTCTTTGTGGTGTGTGACTGTGTGGTGTGTGACTGTGTGGTGTGTGACTGTGTGGTGTGTGACTGACCTTGTCTCTCTGTCTCTTTGTGGTGTGTGACTGTGTGTTGTGTGACTGACCTTGTCTCTCTGTCTCTGCGTGGTGTGTGACTGACCTTGTCTCTCTGTCTCTTTGTGGTGTGTGACTGTGTGGTGTGTGACTGTGTGGTGTGTGACTGTGTGGTGTGTGACTGACCTTGTCTCTCTGTTTCTGCGTGGTGTGTGACTGACCTTGTCTCTCTGTCTCTGTGTGGTGTGTGACTGTGTGGTGTGTGACTGACCTTGTCTCTGTGTGGTGTGTGACTGACCTTGTCTCTGTGTGGTGTGTGACTGTGTGTGACGGACCTTGTCTCTCTGTCTCTGTGTGGTGTGTGACTGACCTTGTCTCTCTGTGTGGTGTGTGACTGACCTTGTCTCTCTGTCTCTGTGTGGTGTGTGACTGTGTGGTGTGTGCCTGTGTGGTGTGTGACTGACCTTGTCTCTCTGTCTCTTTGTGGTGTGTGACTGTGTGTTGTGCGACTGATCTTGTCTCTCTGTCTCTTTGTGGTGTGTGACTGTGTGGTGTGTGACTGACCTTGTCTCTGTGTGGTGTGTGACTGACCTTGTCTCTGTGTGGTGTGTGACGGACCTTGTCTCTGTGTGGTGTGTGACTGTGTGGTGTGTGACTGACCTTGTCTCTCTGTCTCTGTGTGGTGTGTGACTGACCTTGTCTCTGTGTCTCTGTGTGGTGTGTGACTGACCTTGTCTCTCTGTCTCTGTGTGGTGTGTGACTGTGTGGTGTGTGCCTGTGTGGTGTGTGACTGACCTTGTCTCTCTGTCTCTTTGTGGTGTGTGACTGTGTGTTGTGTGACTGACCTTGTCTCTCTGTCTCTTTGTGGTGTGTGACTGTGTGGTGTGTGACTGACCTTGTCTCTCTGTCTCTGTGTGGTGTGTGACTGACCTTGTCTCTGTGTGGTGTGTGACTGACCTTGTCTCTGTGTGGTGTGTGACTGACCTTGTCTCTGTGTGTGGTGTGTGACTGACCTTGTCTCTCTGTCTCTGTGTGGTGTGTGACTGACCTTGTCTCTCTGTCTCTGTGTGATGTGTGACTGACCTTGTCTCTCTGTCTCTGTGTGGTGTGTGACTGACCTTGTCTCTGTGTCTCTGTGTGGTGTGTGACTGACCTTGTCTCTCTGTCTCTGTGTGGTGTGTGACTGACCTTGTCTCTCTGTCTCTGTGTGGTGTGTGACTGTGTGGTGTGTGACTGTGTGGTGTGTGACTGACCTTGTCTCTCTGTCTCTTTGTGGTGTGTGACTGTGTGGTGTGTGACTGACCTTGTCTCTGTGTGGTGTGTGACTGACCTTGTCTCTGTGTGGTGTGTGACGGACCTTGTCTCTGTGTGGTGTGTGACTGTGTGGTGTGTGACTGACCTTGTCTCTCTGTCTCTGTGTGGTGTGTGACTGACCTTGTCTCTCTGTCTCTGTGTGGTGTGTGACTGACCTTGTCTCTGTGTCTCTGTGTGGTGTGTGACTGACCTTGTTTCTCTGTGTGGTGTGTGACGGACCTTGACTCTCTGTCTCTGTGTGGTGTGTGACTGACCTTGTCTCTGTGTGGTGTGTGACTGACCTTGTCTCTCTGTCTCTGTGTGGTGTGTCTCTGTGTGGTGTGTCTCTGTGGTGTGTGACTGACCTTGTCTCTCTGTCTCTGTGTGGTGTGTGACTGATCTTGTCTCTGTGTGTGTAAGTGGCTGTGTGGTGTGTGACTGTCCTTGTCTCTCTGTGTGTAAGTGGCTGTGTGGTGTGTGACTGACCTTGTCTCTGTGTGATGTGTGACTGACCTTGTCTCTCTGTCTCTGTGTGGTGTGTGACTGTGTGGTGTGTGACTGACCTTGTCTCTGTGTCTCTGTGTGGTGTGTGACTGACCTTGTCTCTGTGTCTCTGCGTGGAGTGTGACTGACCTTGTCTCTGTGTCTCTGTGTGGTGTGTGACTGACCTTGTCTCTCTGTCTCTGCGTGGTGTGTGACTGACCTTGTCTCTCTGTCTCTGTGTGGTGTGTGACTGTGTGGTGTGTGACTGACCTTGTCTCTGTGTGGTGTGTGACTGACCTTGTCTCTGTGTGGTGTGTGACTGTGTGGTGTGTGACTGTGTGGTGTGTGACTGTGTGGTGTGTGACTGACCTTGTCTCTCTGTCTCTTTGTGGTGTGTGACTGTGTGTTGTGTGACTGACCTTGTCTCTCTGTCTCTTTGTGGTGTGTGACTGTGTGGTGTGTGACTGACCTTGTCTCTGTGTGGTGTGTGACTGACCTTGTCTCTGTGTGGTGTGTGACTGACCTTGTCTCTGTGTGGTGTGTGACTGACCTTGTCTCTGTGTGGTGTGTGACGGACCTTGTCTCTGTGTGGTGTGTGACTGTGTGGTGTGTGACTGACCTTGTCTCTCTGTCTCTGTGTGGTATGTGACTGACCTTGTCTCTCTGTCTCTGTGTGATGTGTGACTGACCTTGTCTCTCTGTCTCTGTGTGGTGTGTGACTGTGTGGTGTGTGACTGTGTGGTGTGTGACTGACCTTGTCTCTCTGTCTCTTTGTGGTGTGTGACTGTGTGGTGTGTGCCTGACCTTGTCTCTCTGTCTCTTTGTGGTGTGTGACTGTGTGGTGTGTGGTGTGTGACTGTGTGGTGTGTGACTGACCTTGTCTCTGTGTGGTGTGTGACTGACCTTGTCTCTCTGTCTCTGTGTGGTGTGTGACTGACCTTGTCTCTGTGTGGTGTGTGACTGTGTGGTGTGTGACTGATCTTGTCTCTCTGTCTCTTTGTGGTGTGTGACTGTGTGTTGTGTGACTGACCTTGTCTCTCTGTCTCTTTGTGGTGTGTGACTGTGTGGTGTGTGACTGTGTGGTGTGTGACTGTGTGGTGTGTGACTGACCTTGTCTCTCTGTCTCTTTGTGGTGTGTGACTGTGTGTTGTGTGACTGACCTTGTCTCTCTGTCTCTGCGTGGTGTGTGACTGACCTTGTCTCTCTGTCTCTTTGTGGTGTGTGACTGTGTGGTGTGTGACTGTGTGGTGTGTGACTGTGTGGTGTGTGACTGACCTTGTCTCTCTGTTTCTGCGTGGTGTGTGACTGACCTTGTCTCTCTGTCTCTGTGTGGTGTGTGACTGTGTGGTGTGTGACTGACCTTGTCTCTGTGTGGTGTGTGACTGACCTTGTCTCTGTGTGGTGTGTGACTGTGTGTGACGGACCTTGTCTCTCTGTCTCTGTGTGGTGTGTGACTGACCTTGTCTCTCTGTGTGGTGTGTGACTGACCTTGTCTCTCTGTCTCTGTGTGGTGTGTGACTGTGTGGTGTGTGCCTGTGTGGTGTGTGACTGACCTTGTCTCTCTGTCTCTTTGTGGTGTGTGACTGTGTGTTGTGTGACTGATCTTGTCTCTCTGTCTCTTTGTGGTGTGTGACTGTGTGGTGTGTGACTGACCTTGTCTCTGTGTGGTGTGTGACTGACCTTGTCTCTGTGTGGTGTGTGACGGACCTTGTCTCTGTGTGGTGTGTGACTGTGTGGTGTGTGACTGACCTTGTCTCTCTGTCTCTGTGTGGTGTGTGACTGACCTTTTCTCTGTGTCTCTGTGTGGTGTGTGACTGACCTTGTCTCTCTGTCTCTGTGTGGTGTGTGACTGTGTGGTGTGTGCCTGTGTGGTGTGTGACTGACCTTGTCTCTCTGTCTCTTTGTGGTGTGTGACTGTGTGTTGTGTGACTGACCTTGTCTCTCTGTCTCTTTGTGGTGTGTGACTGTGTGGTGTGTGACTGACCTTGTCTCTCTGTCTCTGTGTGGTGTGTGACTGACCTTGTCTCTGTGTGGTGTGTGACTGACCTTGTCTCTGTGTGGTGTGTGACTGACCTTGTCTCTGTGTGTGGTGTGTGACTGACCTTGTCTCTCTGTCTCTGTGTGGTGTGTGACTGACCTTGTCTCTCTGTCTCTGTGTGGTGTGTGACTGTGTTGTGTGTGACTGTGTGGTGTGTTACTGACCTTGTCTCTGTGTGGTGTGTGACTGTGTGGTGTGTGACTGACCTTGTCTCTCTGTCTCTGCGTGGTGTGTGACTGACCTTGTCTCTCTGTCTCTGTGTGGTGTGTGACTGTGTGGTGTGTGACTGACCTTGTCTCTGTGTGGTGTGTGACTGACCTTGTCTCTGTGTGGTATGTGACTGTGTGTGACGGACCTTGTCTCTCTGTCTCTGTGTGGTGTGTGACTGACCTTGTCTCTCTGTGTGGTGTGTGACTGACCTTGTCTCTCTGTCTCTGTGTGGTGTGTGACTGTGTGGTGTGTGCCTGTGTGGTGTGTGACTGACCTTGTCTCTCTGTCTCTTTGTGGTGTGTGACTGTGTGTTGTGTGACTGATCTTGTCTCTCTGTCTCTTTGTGGTGTGTGACTGTGTGGTGTGTGACTGACCTTGTCTCTGTGTGGTGTGTGACTGACCTTGTCTCTGTGTGGTGTGTGACGGACCTTGTCTCTGTGTGGTGTGTGACTGTGTGGTGTGTGACTGACCTTGTCTCTCTGTCTCTGTGTGGTGTGTGACTGACCTTGTCTCTGTGTCTCTTTGTGGTGTGTGACTGTGTGTTGTGTGACTGACCTTGTCTCTCTGTCTCTTTGTGGTGTGTGACTGTGTGGTGTGTGACTGTGTGGTGTGTGACTGTGTGGTGTGTGACTGACCTTGTCTCTCTGTCTCTTTGTGGTGTGTGACTGTGTGTTGTGTGACTGACCTTGTCTCTCTGTCTCTGCGTGGTGTGTGACTGACCTTGTCTCTCTGTCTCTTTGTGGTGTGTGACTGTGTGGTGTGTGACTGTGTGGTGTGTGACTGTGTGGTGTGTGACTGACCTTGTCTCTCTGTTTCTGCGTGGTGTGTGACTGACCTTGTCTCTCTGTCTCTGTGTGGTGTGTGACTGTGTGGTGTGTGACTGACCTTGTCTCTGTGTGGTGTGTGACTGACCTTGTCTCTGTGTGGTGTGTGACTGTGTGTGACGGACCTTGTCTCTCTGTCTCTGTGTGGTGTGTGACTGACCTTGTCTCTCTGTGTGGTGTGTGACTGACCTTGTCTCTCTGTCTCTGTGTGGTGTGTGACTGTGTGGTGTGTGCCTGTGTGGTGTGTGACTGACCTTGTCTCTCTGTCTCTTTGTGGTGTGTGACTGTGTGTTGTGCGACTGATCTTGTCTCTCTGTCTCTTTGTGGTGTGTGACTGTGTGGTGTGTGACTGACCTTGTCTCTGTGTGGTGTGTGACTGACCTTGTCTCTGTGTGGTGTGTGACGGACCTTGTCTCTGTGTGGTGTGTGACTGTGTGGTGTGTGACTGACCTTGTCTCTCTGTCTCTGTGTGGTGTGTGACTGACCTTGTCTCTGTGTCTCTGTGTGGTGTGTGACTGACCTTGTCTCTCTGTCTCTGTGTGGTGTGTGACTGTGTGGTGTGTGCCTGTGTGGTGTGTGACTGACCTTGTCTCTCTGTCTCTTTGTGGTGTGTGACTGTGTGTTGTGTGACTGACCTTGTCTCTCTGTCTCTTTGTGGTGTGTGACTGTGTGGTGTGTGACTGACCTTGTCTCTCTGTCTCTGTGTGGTGTGTGACTGACCTTGTCTCTGTGTGGTGTGTGACTGACCTTGTCTCTGTGTGGTGTGTGACTGACCTTGTCTCTGTGTGTGGTGTGTGACTGACCTTGTCTCTCTGTCTCTGTGTGGTGTGTGACTGACCTTGTCTCTCTGTCTCTGTGTGGTGTGTGACTGTGTTGTGTGTGACTGTGTGGTGTGTTACTGACCTTGTCTCTGTGTGGTGTGTGACTGTGTGGTGTGTGACTGACCTTGTCTCTCTGTCTCTGCGTGGTGTGTGACTGACCTTGTCTCTCTGTCTCTGTGTGGTGTGTGACTGTGTGGTGTGTGACTGACCTTGTCTCTGTGTGGTGTGTGACTGACCTTGTCTCTGTGTGGTATGTGACTGTGTGTGACGGACCTTGTCTCTCTGTCTCTGTGTGGTGTGTGACTGACCTTGTCTCTCTGTGTGGTGTGTGACTGACCTTGTCTCTCTGTCTCTGTGTGGTGTGTGACTGTGTGGTGTGTGCCTGTGTGGTGTGTGACTGACCTTGTCTCTCTGTCTCTTTGTGGTGTGTGACTGTGTGTTGTGTGACTGATCTTGTCTCTCTGTCTCTTTGTGGTGTGTGACTGTGTGGTGTGTGACTGACCTTGTCTCTGTGTGGTGTGTGACTGACCTTGTCTCTGTGTGGTGTGTGACGGACCTTGTCTCTGTGTGGTGTGTGACTGTGTGGTGTGTGACTGACCTTGTCTCTCTGTCTCTGTGTGGTGTGTGACTGACCTTGTCTCTGTGTCTCTGTGTGGTGTGTGACTGACCTTGTCTCTCTGTCTCTGTGTGGTGTGTGACTGTGTGGTGTGTGCCTGTGTGGTGTGTGACTGACCTTGTCTCTCTGTGTCTTTGTGGTGTGTGACTGTGTGTTGTGTGACTGACCTTGTCTCTCTGTCTCTTTGTGGTGTGTGACTGTGTGGTGTGTGACTGACCTTGTCTCTCTGTCTCTGTGTGGTGTGTGACTGACCTTGTCTCTGTGTGTGTAAGTGGTTGTGTGGTGTGTGACTGACCTTGTCTCTGTGTGGTGTGTGACTGACCTTGTCTCTGTGTGGTGTGTGACTGACCTTGTCTCTGTGTGGTGTGTGACTGACCTTGTCTCTGTGTGTGGTGTGTGACTGACTTTGTCTCTCTGTCTCTGTGTGGTGTGTGACTGACCTTGTCTCTCTGTCTCTGTGTGGTGTGTGACTGTGTTGTGTGTGACTGTGTGGTGTGTTACTGACCTTGTCTCTGTGTGGTGTGTGACTGACCTTGTCTCTGTGTCTCTGTGTGGTGTGTGACTGACCTTGTCTCTGTGTCTCTGTGTGGTGTGTGACTGACCTTGTCTCTCTGTCTCTGCGTGGTGTGTGACTGACCTTGTCTCTCTGTCTCTGTGTGGTGTGTGACTGTGTGGTGTGTGACTGACCTTGTCTCTGTGTCTCTGTGTGGTGTGTGACTGACCTTGTCTCTGTGTCTCTATGTGGTGTGTGACTGACCTTGTCTCTGTGTCTCTGTGTGGTGTGTGACTGACCTTGTCTCTCTGTCTCTGCGTGGTGTGTGACTGACCTTGTCTCTCTTTCTCTGTGTGGTGTGTGACTGTGTGGTGTGTGACTGACCTTGTCTCTGTGTGGTGTGTGACTGACCTTGTCTCTGTGTGGTGTGTGACGGACCTTGTCTCTCTGTCTCTGTGTGGTGTGTGACTGACCTTGTCTCTCTGTCTCTGTGTGGTGTGTGACTGACCTTGTCTCTCTGTCTCTGTGTGGTGTGTGACTGTGTGGTGTGTGACTGTGTGGTGTGTGACTGACCTTGTCTCTCTGTCTCTTTGTGGTGTGTGACTGTGTGTTGTGTGACTGACCTTGTCTCTCTGTCTCTTTGTGGTGTGTGACTGTGTGGTGTGTGACTGACCTTGTCTCTGTGTGGTGTGTGACTGACCTTGTCTCTGTGTGGTGTGTGACTGACCTTGTCTCTGTGTGGTGTGTGACGGACCTTGTCTCTGTGTGGTGTTTGACTGTGTGGTGTGTGACTGACCTTGTCTCTCTGTCTCTGTGTGGTATGTGACTGACCTTGTCTCTCTGTCTCTGTGTGATGTGTGACTGACCTTGTCTCTCTGTCTCTGTGTGGTGTGTGACTGTGGTGTGTGTGACTGTGTGGTGTGTGACTGACCTTGTCTCTCTGTCTCTTTGTGGTGTGTGACTGTGTGGTGTGTGCCTGACCTTGTCTCTCTGTCTCTTTGTGGTGTGTGACTGTGTGGTGTGTGACTGTGTGGTGTGTGACTGACCTTGTCTCTGTGTGGTGTGTGACTGACCTTGTCTCTCTGTCTCTGTGTGGTGTGTGACTGACCTTGTCTCTGTGTGGTGTGTGACTGTGTGGTGTGTGACTGATCTTGTCTCTCTGTCTCTTTGTGGTGTGTGACTGTGTGTTGTGTGACTGACCTTGTCTCTCTGTCTCCTTGTGGTGTGTGGCTGTGTGGTGTGTGACTGACCTTGTCTCTGTGTGGTGTGTGACTGACCTTGTCTCTGTGTGGTGTGTGACGGACCTTGTCTCTGTGTGGTGTGTGACTGTGTGGTGTGTGACTGACCTTGTCTCTCTGTCTCTGTGTGGTGTGTGACTGACCTTGTCTCTCTGTCTCTGTGTGGTGTGTGACTGACCTTGTCTCTGTGTCTCTGTGTGGTGTGTGACTGACCTTGTCTCTCTGTCTCTGTGTGGTGTGTGACGGACCTTGTCTCTCTGTCTCTGTGTGGTGTGTGACTGACCTTGTCTCTCTGTCTCTGTGTGGTGTGTGACTGACCTTGTCTTTGTGTCTCTGTGTGGTGTGTGACTGACCTTGTCTCTCTGTCTCTGTGTGGTGTGTTTCTGTGTGGTGTGTGACTGACCTTGTCTCTCTGTCTCTGTGTGGTGTGTGACTGACCTTGTCTCTCTGTCTCTGTGTGGTGTGTGACTGACCTTGTCTCTCTGTCTCTGTGTGGTGTGTGACTGTGTGGTGTGTGACTGACCTTGTCTCTGTGTGGTGTGTGACTGACCTTGTCTCTGTGTGGTGTGTGACTGTGTGGTGTGTGACTGTGTGGTGTGTGACTGTGTGGTGTGTGACTGACCTTGTCTCTCTGTCTCTTTGTGGTGTGTGACTGTGTGTTGTGTGACTGACCTTGTCTCTCTGTCTCTTTGTGGTGTGTGACTGTGTGGTGTGTGACTGACTTGTCTCTGTGTGGTGTGTGACTGACCTTGTCTCTGTGTGGTGTGTGACTGACCTTGTCTCTGTGTGGTGTGTGACTGACCTTGTCTCTGTGTGGTGTGTGACTGACCTTGTCTCTCTGTCTCTGTGTGGTGTGTGACTGACCTTGTCTCTGTGTGGTGTGTGACTGTGTGGTGTGTGACTGATCTTGTCTCTCTGTCTCTTTGTGGTGTGTGAATGTGTGTTGTGTGACTGACCTTGTCTCTCTGTCTCTTTGTGGTGTGTGACTGTGTGGTGTGTGGTGTGTGACTGTGTGGTGTGTGACTGACCTTGTCTCTGTGTGGTGTGTGACTGACCTTGTCTCTCTGTCTCTGTGTGGTGTGTGACTGACCTTGTCTCTGTGTGGTGTGTGACTGTGTGGTGTGTGACTGATCTTGTCTCTCTGTCTCTTTGTGGTGTGTGAATGTGTGTTGTGTGACTGACCTTGTCTCTCTGTCTCTTTGTGGTGTGTGACTGTGTGGTGTGTGACTGTGTGGTGTGTGACTGTGTGGTGTGTGACTGACCTTGTCTCTCTGTCTCTTTGTGGTGTGTGACTGTGTGTTGTGTGACTGACCTTGTCTCTCTGTCTCTGCGTGGTGTGTGACTGACCTTGTCTCTCTGTCTCTTTGTGGTGTGTGACTGTGTGGTGTGTGACTGTGTGGTGTGTGACTGTGTGGTGTGTGACTGACCTTGTCTCTCTGTTTCTGCGTGGTGTGTGACTGACCTTGTCTCTCTGTCTCTGTGTGGTGTGTGACTGTGTGGTGTGTGACTGACCTTGTCTCTGTGTGGTGTGTGACTGACCTTGTCTCTGTGTGGTGTGTGACTGTGTGTGACGGACCTTGTCTCTCTGTCTCTGTGTGGTGTGTGACTGACCTTGTCTCTCTGTGTGGTGTGTGACTGACCTTGTCTCTCTGTCTCTGTGTGGTGTGTGACTGTGTGGTGTGTGCCTGTGTGGTGTGTGACTGACCTTGTCTCTCTGTCTCTTTGTGGTGTGTGACTGTGTGTTGTGTGACTGATCTTGTCTCTCTGTCTCTTTGTGGTGTGTGACTGTGTGGTGTGTGACTGACCTTGTCTCTGTGTGGTGTGTGACTGACCTTGTCTCTGTGTGGTGTGTGACGGACCTTGTCTCTGTGTGGTGTGTGACTGTGTGGTGTGTGACTGACCTTGTCTCTCTGTCTCTGTGTGGTGTGTGACTGACCTTGTCTCTGTGTCTCTGTGTGGTGTGTGACTGACCTTGTCTCTCTGTCTCTGTGTGGTGTGTGACTGTGTGGTGTGTGCCTGTGTGGTGTGTGACTGACCTTGTCTCTCTGTCTCTTTGTGGTGTGTGACTGTGTGTTGTGTGACTGACCTTGTCTCTCTGTCTCTTTGTGGTGTGTGACTGTGTGGTGTGTGACTGACCTTGTCTCTCTGTCTCTGTGTGGTGTGTGACTGACCTTGTCTCTGTGTGGTGTGTGACTGACCTTGTCTCTGTGTGGTGTGTGACTGACCTTGTCTCTGTGTGTGGTGTGTGACTGACCTTGTCTCTCTGTCTCTGTGTGGTGTGTGACTGACCTTGTCTCTCTGTCTCTGTGTGGTGTGTGACTGTGTTGTGTGTGACTGTGTGGTGTGTTACTGACCTTGTCTCTGTGTGGTGTGTGACTGTGTGGTGTGTGACTGACCTTGTCTCTCTGTCTCTGCGTGGTGTGTGACTGACCTTGTCTCTCTGTCTCTGTGTGGTGTGTGACTGTGTGGTGTGTGACTGACCTTGTCTCTGTGTGGTGTGTGACTGACCTTGTCTCTGTGTGGTATGTGACTGTGTGTGACGGACCTTGTCTCTCTGTCTCTGTGTGGTGTGTGACTGACCTTGTCTCTCTGTGTGGTGTGTGACTGACCTTGTCTCTCTGTCTCTGTGTGGTGTGTGACTGTGTGGTGTGTGCCTGTGTGGTGTGTGACTGACCTTGTCTCTCTGTCTCTTTGTGGTGTGTGACTGTGTGTTGTGTGACTGATCTTGTCTCTCTGTCTCTTTGTGGTGTGTGACTGTGTGGTGTGTGACTGACCTTGTCTCTGTGTGGTGTGTGACTGACCTTGTCTCTGTGTGGTGTGTGACGGACCTTGTCTCTGTGTGGTGTGTGACTGTGTGGTGTGTGACTGACCTTGTCTCTCTGTCTCTGTGTGGTGTGTGACTGACCTTGTCTCTGTGTCTCTTTGTGGTGTGTGACTGTGTGTTGTGTGACTGACCTTGTCTCTCTGTCTCTTTGTGGTGTGTGACTGTGTGGTGTGTGACTGTGTGGTGTGTGACTGTGTGGTGTGTGACTGACCTTGTCTCTCTGTCTCTTTGTGGTGTGTGACTGTGTGTTGTGTGACTGACCTTGTCTCTCTGTCTCTGCGTGGTGTGTGACTGACCTTGTCTCTCTGTCTCTTTGTGGTGTGAGACTGTGTGGTGTGTGACTGTGTGGTGTGTGACTGTGTGGTGTGTGACTGACCTTGTCTCTCTGTTTCTGCGTGGTGTGTGACTGACCTTGTCTCTCTGTCTCTGTGTGGTGTGTGACTGTGTGGTGTGTGACTGACCTTGTCTCTGTGTGGTGTGTGACTGACCTTGTCTCTGTGTGGTGTGTGACTGTGTGTGACGGACCTTGTCTCTCTGTCTCTGTGTGGTGTGTGACTGACCTTGTCTCTCTGTGTGGTGTGTGACTGACCTTGTCTCTCTGTCTCTGTGTGGTGTGTGACTGTGTGGTGTGTGCCTGTGTGGTGTGTGACTGACCTTGTCTCTCTGTCTCTTTGTGGTGTGTGACTGTGTGTTGTGCGACTGATCTTGTCTCTCTGTCTCTTTGTGGTGTGTGACTGTGTGGTGTGTGACTGACCTTGTCTCTGTGTGGTGTGTGACTGACCTTGTCTCTGTGTGGTGTGTGACGGACCTTGTCTCTGTGTGGTGTGTGACTGTGTGGTGTGTGACTGACCTTGTCTCTCTGTCTCTGTGTGGTGTGTGACTGACCTTGTCTCTGTGTCTCTGTGTGGTGTGTGACTGACCTTGTCTCTCTGTCTCTGTGTGGTGTGTGACTGTGTGGTGTGTGCCTGTGTGGTGTGTGACTGACCTTGTCTCTCTGTCTCTTTGTGGTGTGTGACTGTGTGTTGTGTGACTGACCTTGTCTCTCTGTCTCTTTGTGGTGTGTGACTGTGTGGTGTGTGACTGACCTTGTCTCTCTGTCTCTGTGTGGTGTGTGACTGACCTTGTCTCTGTGTGGTGTGTGACTGACCTTGTCTCTGTGTGGTGTGTGACTGACCTTGTCTCTGTGTGTGGTGTGTGACTGACCTTGTCTCTCTGTCTCTGTGTGGTGTGTGACTGACCTTGTCTCTCTGTCTCTGTGTGGTGTGTGACTGTGTTGTGTGTGACTGTGTGGTGTGTTACTGACCTTGTCTCTGTGTGGTGTGTGACTGTGTGGTGTGTGACTGACCTTGTCTCTCTGTCTCTGCGTGGTGTGTGACTGACCTTGTCTCTCTGTCTCTGTGTGGTGTGTGACTGTGTGGTGTGTGACTGACCTTGTCTCTGTGTGGTGTGTGACTGACCTTGTCTCTGTGTGGTATGTGACTGTGTGTGACGGACCTTGTCTCTCTGTCTCTGTGTGGTGTGTGACTGACCTTGTCTCTCTGTGTGGTGTGTGACTGACCTTGTCTCTCTGTCTCTGTGTGGTGTGTGACTGTGTGGTGTGTGCCTGTGTGGTGTGTGACTGACCTTGTCTCTCTGTCTCTTTGTGGTGTGTGACTGTGTGTTGTGTGACTGATCTTGTCTCTCTGTCTCTTTGTGGTGTGTGACTGTGTGGTGTGTGACTGACCTTGTCTCTGTGTGGTGTGTGACTGACCTTGTCTCTGTGTGGTGTGTGACGGACCTTGTCTCTGTGTGGTGTGTGACTGTGTGGTGTGTGACTGACCTTGTCTCTCTGTCTCTGTGTGGTGTGTGACTGACCTTGTCTCTGTGTCTCTGTGTGGTGTGTGACTGACCTTGTCTCTCTGTCTCTGTGTGGTGTGTGACTGTGTGGTGTGTGCCTGTGTGGTGTGTGACTGACCTTGTCTCTCTGTGTCTTTGTGGTGTGTGACTGTGTGTTGTGTGACTGACCTTGTCTCTCTGTCTCTTTGTGGTGTGTGACTGTGTGGTGTGTGACTGACCTTGTCTCTCTGTCTCTGTGTGGTGTGTGACTGACCTTGTCTCTGTGTGTGTAAGTGGTTGTGTGGTGTGTGACTGACCTTGTCTCTGTGTGGTGTGTGACTGACCTTGTCTCTGTGTGGTGTGTGACTGACCTTGTCTCTGTGTGGTGTGTGACTGACCTTGTCTCTGTGTGTGGTGTGTGACTGACTTTGTCTCTCTGTCTCTGTGTGGTGTGTGACTGACCTTGTCTCTCTGTCTCTGTGTGGTGTGTGACTGTGTTGTGTGTGACTGTGTGGTGTGTTACTGACCTTGTCTCTGTGTGGTGTGTGACTGACCTTGTCTCTGTGTCTCTGTGTGGTGTGTGACTGACCTTGTCTCTGTGTCTCTGTGTGGTGTGTGACTGACCTTGTCTCTCTGTCTCTGCGTGGTGTGTGACTGACCTTGTCTCTCTGTCTCTGTGTGGTGTGTGACTGTGTGGTGTGTGACTGACCTTGTCTCTGTGTCTCTGTGTGGTGTGTGACTGACCTTGTCTCTGTGTCTCTATGTGGTGTGTGACTGACCTTGTCTCTGTGTCTCTGTGTGGTGTGTGACTGACCTTGTCTCTCTGTCTCTGCGTGGTGTGTGACTGACCTTGTCTCTCTTTCTCTGTGTGGTGTGTGACTGTGTGGTGTGTGACTGACCTTGTCTCTGTGTGGTGTGTGACTGACCTTGTCTCTGTGTGGTGTGTGACGGACCTTGTCTCTCTGTCTCTGTGTGGTGTGTGACTGACCTTGTCTCTCTGTCTCTGTGTGGTGTGTGACTGACCTTGTCTCTCTGTCTCTGTGTGGTGTGTGACTGTGTGGTGTGTGACTGTGTGGTGTGTGACTGACCTTGTCTCTCTGTCTCTTTGTGGTGTGTGACTGTGTGTTGTGTGACTGACCTTGTCTCTCTGTCTCTTTGTGGTGTGTGACTGTGTGGTGTGTGACTGACCTTGTCTCTGTGTGGTGTGTGACTGACCTTGTCTCTGTGTGGTGTGTGACTGACCTTGTCTCTGTGTGGTGTGTGACGGACCTTGTCTCTGTGTGGTGTTTGACTGTGTGGTGTGTGACTGACCTTGTCTCTCTGTCTCTGTGTGGTATGTGACTGACCTTGTCTCTCTGTCTCTGTGTGATGTGTGACTGACCTTGTCTCTCTGTCTCTGTGTGGTGTGTGACTGTGTGGTGTGTGACTGTGTGGTGTGTGACTGACCTTGTCTCTCTGTCTCTTTGTGGTGTGTGACTGTGTGGTGTGTGCCTGACCTTGTCTCTCTGTCTCTTTGTGGTGTGTGACTGTGTGGTGTGTGACTGTGTGGTGTGTGACTGACCTTGTCTCTGTGTGGTGTGTGACTGACCTTGTCTCTCTGTCTCTGTGTGGTGTGTGACTGACCTTGTCTCTGTGTGGTGTGTGACTGTGTGGTGTGTGACTGATCTTGTCTCTCTGTCTCTTTGTGGTGTGTGACTGTGTGTTGTGTGACTGACCTTGTCTCTCTGTCTCCTTGTGGTGTGTGACTGTGTGGTGTGTGACTGACCTTGTCTCTGTGTGGTGTGTGACTGACCTTGTCTCTGTGTGGTGTGTGACGGACCTTGTCTCTGTGTGGTGTGTGACTGTGTGGTGTGTGACTGACCTTGTCTCTCTGTCTCTGTGTGGTGTGTGACTGACCTTGTCTCTGTGTCTCTGTGTGGTGTGTGACTGACCTTGTCTCTCTGTCTCTGTGTGGTGTGTGACGGACCTTGTCTCTCTGTCTCTGTGTGGTGTGTGACTGACCTTGTCTCTCTGTCTCTGTGTGGTGTGTGACTGACCTTGTCTTTGTGTCTCTGTGTGGTGTGTGACTGACCTTGTCTCTCTGTCTCTGTGTGGTGTGTTTCTGTGTGGTGTGTGACTGACCTTGTCTCTCTGTCTCTGTGTGGTGTGTGACTGACCTTGTCTCTCTGTCTCTGTGTGGTGTGTGACTGACCTTGTCTCTCTGTCTCTGTGTGGTGTGTGACTGTGTGGTGTGTGCCTGTGTGGTGTGTGACTGACCTTGTCTCTCTGTCTCTTTGTGGTGTGTGACTGTGTGTTGTGTGACTGACCTTGTCTCTCTGTCTCTTTGTGGTGTGTGACTGTGTGGTGTGTGACTGACCTTGTCTCTCTGTCTCTGTGTGGTGTGTGACTGACCTTGTCTCTGTGTGTGTAAGTGGCTGTGTGGTGTGTGACTGACCTTGTCTGTGTGTGGTGTGTGACTGACCTTGTCTCTGTGTGGTGTGTGACTGACCTTGTCTCTGTGTGTGGTGTGTGACTGACCTTGTCTCTCTGTCTCTGTGTGGTGTGTGACTGACCTTGTCTCTCTGTCTCTGTGTGGTGTGTGACTGTGTTGTGTGTGACTGTGTGGTGTGTTACTGACCTTGTCTCTGTGTGGTGTGTGACTGACCTTGTCTCTCTGTCTCTGTGTGGTGTGTGACTGTGTGGTTTGTGACTGACCTTGTCTCTGTGTCTCTGTGTGGTGTGTGACTGACCTTGTCTCTCTGTCTCTGTGTGGTGTGTTTCTGTGTGGTGTGTGACTGACCTTGTCTCTCTGTCTCTGTGTGGTGTGTGACTGACCTTGTCTCTCTGTCTCTGTGTGGTGTGTGACTGACCTTGTCTCTCTGTCTCTGTGTGTTGTGTGACTGTGTGGTGTGTGCCTGTGTGGTGTGTGACTGACCTTGTCTCTCTGTCTCTTTGTGGTGTGTGACTGTGTGTTGTGTGACTGACCTTGTCTCTCTGTCTCTTTGCGGTGTGTGACTGTGTGGTGTGTGACTGACCTTGTCTCTCTGTCTCTGTGTGGTGTGTGACTGACCTTGTCTCTGTGTGTGTAAGTGGCTGTGTGGTGTGTGACTGACCTTGTCTCTGTGTGGTGTGTGACTGACCTTGTCTCTGTGTGGTGTGTGACTGACCTTGTCTCTGTGTGTGGTGTGTGACTGACCTTGTCTCTCTGTCTCTGTGTGGTGTGTGACTGACCTTGTCTCTCTGTCTCTGTGTGGTGTGTGACTGTGTTGTGTGTGACTGTGTGGTGTGTTACTGACCTTGTCTCTGTGTGGTGTGTGACTGACCTTGTCTCTCTGTCTCTGTGTGGTGTGTGACTGTGTGGTGTGTGACTGACCTTGTCTCTGTGTCTCTGTGTGGTGTGTGACTGACCTTGTCTCTGTGTCTCTGTGTGGTGTGTGACTGACCTTGTCTCTGTGTCTCTGTGTGGTGTGTGACTGACCTTGTCTCTGTGTCTCTGTGTGGTGTGTGACTGACCTTGTCTCTCTGTCTCTGTGTGGTATGTGACTGACCTTGTCTCTTTGTCTCTGTGTGGTGTGTGACTGACCTTGTCTCTCTGACTCTGTGTGGTATGTGACTGTGTGGTGTGTGACTGTGTGGTATGTGACTGACCTTGTCTCTTTGTCTCTGTGTGGTGTGTGACTGACCTTGTCTCTCTGTCTCTGTGTGGTGTGTGACTGACCTTGTCTCTGTGTGGTGTGTGACTGACCTTGTCTCTCTGTCTCTGTGTGGTGTGTGACTGACCTTGTCTCTCTGTCTCTGTGTGGTGTGTGACTGACCTTGTCTCTCTGTCTCTGTGTGGTGTGTGACTGTGTGGTGTGTGACTGACCTTGTCTCTCTGTCTCTGTGTGGTGTGTGACTGACCTTGTCTCTCTGTCTCTGTGTGGTGTGTGACTGTGTGGTGTGTGACTGACCTTGTCTCTCTGTCTCTGTGTGGTGTGTGACTGACCTTGTCTCTCTGTCTCTGTGTGGTGTGTGACTGACCTTATCTCTCTGTCTCTGTGTGGTGTGTGACTGTGTGGTGTGTGACTGACCTTGTCTCTCTGTCTCTGTGTGGTGTGTGACTGTGTGGTGTGTGACTGACCTTGTCTCTGTGTGGTGTGTGACTGTGTGGTGTGTGACTGACCTTGTCTCTCTGTCTCTGTGTGGTGTGTGACTGTGTGGTGTGTGACTGACCTTGTCTCTCTGTCTCTGTGTGGTGTGTGACTGTGTGGTGTGTGACTGACCTTGTCTCTCTGTCTCTGTGTGGTGTGTGACTGTGTGGTGTGTGACTGACCTTGTCTCTCTGTCTCTGTGTGGTGTGTGACTGTGTGGTGTGTGACTGACCTTGTCTCTCTGTCTCTGTGTGGTGTGTGACTGTGTGGTGTGTGACTGACCTTGTCTCTCTGTCTCTGTGTGGTGTGTGACTGTTTGGTGTGTGACTGACCTTGTCTCTCTGTGTGGTGTGTGACTGACCTTGTCTCTCTGTGTCTGTGTGGTGTGTGACTGTGTGGTGTGTGACTGACCTTGTCTCTCTGTGTGGTGTGTGACTGTGTGGTGTGTGACTGACCTTGTCTCTCTGTGTGGTGTGTGACTGTGTGGTGTGTGACTGACCTTGTCTCTCTGTCTCTGTGTGGTGTGTGACTGACCTTGTCTCTCTGTCTCTGTGTGGTGTGTGACTGACCTTGTCTCTCTGTCTCTGTGTGGTGTGTGACTGTGTGGTGTGTGACTGACCTTGTCTCCGGTCTTTTGTGCTGTAACCATGTATTGATGAATTGAAGCTTTCACATTTGGAACAAAGGCTACTTTTATTTCACAATCAGCATTTCCTTCCTTCCCCCTCCAAAGTGCAGACGGATTTCCAACTTCCAACCTCACTGGAGGGAATGGGGATGTTTCAGTAATGGGGAAAGAGAGAGCGGACATGGAAGGATTATTAGTTGCACAACTTACTGGCGGTGGTTCCTTGGCGTTGTCCATTTAGAAGCACCACAACCTTTGACCTTTTGCATCAGGACACCGAACATGGAGTCCCACAGCTGTCCGAGGACGTGCCTGATGACTTGGTTTATATCTCTACTGCTTCTCCTCTCTTCTCCCCACGTCCTGCATCACGTCAAGTCCTCCTCTCCTAGTAATTTTCACCGTTGTTTATTTTCTCTTCTGCCCCAGTTCTCTCTCTTCCAACCTTTTCTCCTCCTGACTTATGTCCCCCTATCCCCCGCCTCTCCTCCTCTCCCGCCTGCGTCTACCAGGTAAACGTCCATCCATTTCTCATCCCAGAGATTAGTGCCTCAAATGGCACCCTGTTCCTTATATACAGTACACTGATTTGGACCAGGGCCAATAAGGCTGGGTCAACCAATAAGGCTGGGTCAACCAATAGGGCTGGGTCAACCAATAGGGCTGGGTCAACCAATAGGGATAGGGCTGGGTCAAACAATAGGGCTGGGTCAACCAATAGGGCTGAGTCAACCAATAGGGCTGGGTCAACCAATAGGGCTGGGTCAACCAATAGGGCTGAGTCAACCAATAGGGCTGGGTCAACCAATAGGGCTGGGTCAACCAATAGGGCTGAGTCAACCAATAGGGCTGGGTCAACCAATAGGGCTGGGTCAACCAATAGGGCTGGGTCAACCAATAGGGCTGGGTCAACCAATAGGGATAGGGCTGGGTCAACCAATAGGGCTGGGTCAACCAATAGGGCTGAATCAACCAATAGGGCTGGGTCAACCAATAGGGCTGGGTCAACCAATAGGGCTTAGTCAACCAATAGGGCTGAGTCAACCAATAGGGCTGGGTCAACCAATAGGGCTGGGTCAACCAATAGGGCTGGGTCAACCAATAGGGATAGGGCTGGGTCAACCAATAGGGCTGGGTCAACCAATAGGGCTGAGTCAACCAATAGGGCTGGGTCAACCAATAGGGCTGGGTCAACCAATAGGGCTGGGTCAACCAATAGGGCTGGGTCAACCAATAGGGCTGGGTCAACCAATAGGGCTGAGTCAATCAATAGGGCTGGGTCAACCAATAGGGCTGAGTCAACCAATAGGGCTGGGTCAACCAATAGGGCTGGGTCAACCAATAGGGCTGAGTCAACCAATAGGGCTGGGTCAACCAATAGGGCTGGGTCAACCAATAGGGCTGGGTCAAAAGTAGTGCTCTATACAGTACCAGTGAGAACTTTTGACACACCTACTCATTCAATGGTTTTTATTTTTTAGTATTTTCTACATTGTAGAATAATAGTGAAGACATCAAATCTATGAAATAACACATATGGAGTCATGTAGTGCCAGAAAAGTGTTAAACAAATCCAAATATGTTTTACTGTATATTTGAGATTCTTCAAAGTAGCCACCCTTTGCCTTGATGTCAGCTTTGCACACTCTTGGCATTCTCTCAGCCAGCTTAATGAGGTTGACTACAGTCATCCAAGTAAAACGAAGGCCCAACACAGTGCCTTCATCAAGTATTCACACACCTTGACTTTTTACACATTTTCTTGTGTCATTTTCTTGTCAACGATCTACACAAAATACTCTGATGTCAAAAATGCAAACATTTGTAAAATGCTTCATGAGGTAGGTGGTGCCTTGTTAATTTGTGGAAATTCTTTCCTTAATGCGTTTGAGCCATTCACAGGTGTTGTGATAAGGTAGAGGTGGTAAACACCTTTACCTTTTACCTATTTGGTAAAATACCAAGTCTTTATTATGGCAAGAACAGCTCAGATAAGCAAAGAGAAATGACAGTCCATCATTACTTTAAGGCATGAAGGTCAGTCAATCCGGAACATCTCAAGAACTTTGACAGTTTCTTCAAGTGCAGTCGCACAAACCATCAAGCGCTATGATGAACCTGACTGTCATGAGGACCGACACAGGAATGGAAAACCCAGAGTTACCTCTGCTGCAGAGAATAAGTTCATTAAAATAACTGCACCTCAAATTGCAGCCCAAATAATTGCTCCACAGAGTTGAAGTAACAGACACATCTCAACATCATCTATTCAGAGGAGACTGCGTGAATCAGGCCTTCATGGTCGAATTCCTTCAAAGAAACCACTACTAAAGGACACCAATAAGAAGAAGACACTTATTTGGGATAAGAAACACATATGGAGTCATGTGTATTGAATAGAGTGCCATTTGGGACGCATCCTACCTCTCCGGTCCAGTCAGCTCCAGTACTTCACATCTGTCCACTCTAACATGTTCACTTCCTCTCTGATTAAACCATGCTGATGCACTGTTAAGAACCTGACTGAGGTAAAGGCTTTGTAATGCAGATGCTCTTATCGATCTTGTGCGGGTGATTGATGCCTATTGAGCCGATAGAGCTTGTCAAGGGGCTTGATTAAAGGTGTATGTATATAAAGCGATTCAGGACAGACTTAGGGGAGAGCTCTGAGAGTTGGACGCTCTCGCTCTGTTTCTTTCCTTCTCTCCCTTCTGTTTCCTCTCTCTGTTTCTCCCTCTGTTTCTCTCTCGGTTTCTTTCCTTTCTCGCTATTCTTTCTCTCCTTTCTCTCTCTCCGCTCTCTTTTCTCTCGCTTGCTCTCTTCTCTCTCTCTCTCTCTCTCTCTCGATCCCGCCCCTGACCCAGTGTTGTGGTTCTGTCATTGTTATTAGTGGTTTAAGCAGCAAATGACCGATCTGCATGAAACTTGATACACTATGTATACAAACGTATGTGGACACCCCTTGAAAGTAGTGGATTCAGTTATTTCAGCCACACCCGTTGCTGACAGGTGTATGAAATTGAGCACACAGCCATGCAATCTCCATAGACGAACATTGGCAGTACAATGGCCTTACGGAAGAATTTATTGACTTTAAACATGCCACCTTTCCAACAAGTCCGTTCATCAACTTTCTGCCCTGCTAGAGCTGCCTCAGTCAACTGCAAGTGCTGTTATTGTGAATTGGAAACGTCTAGGAGCAACAATGAATCAGCCGCGAAGTGGTAGGCCACACAAGCTCACAGAATGGAACCGGTGAGTGCTGAAGTGCGCAGCGCTTAAAAATCAACACTCACTACCGAGTTCCAAACTGCCCCTGGAAGCAACGTCAGCACAATAACTGTTCGTCAAGAGCTTTATGAAATGGGTTTCCGTTGCAGAGCAGCCGCACACAATCCTAAGATCACCATGCTTAATGCAAAGCGTCCGCTGGAGTTGTGTAAAGCTCGCCGCCATTCAATTCTGGAGCAAAAAAATGGAAAATGGCGCCGACAGAGAGGGCTGCCGTGCTTCTAGCTCTTAGGAAATGTTCCAGTATTTTGTTTTTTTTATGTATTATTTCTTACATTATTAGCCCAGAATTATTTTATTAGCCCAGAATTATTTTATTAGCCCAGCTGAAAAGGACTATTGGATATCAGAGCGGCAGTAACTCACTCACAGCCCTCAAAGAACTTCACTGGACTTTATGCAAACTGGAAACCACAGGACTCATTTATTGTATCTGGCCATTTTTACAAAGCAAATTGTAGAAAAAGGCTGCCGAAGTTCTATCAGGACATTGACTGTAGTACTTGCGCTGCTAAAGCACTTGAGCACTGCTACTCCAACTTCTGTGATGCCTACAAGGCCCTCCTCCACACCCCCTTCGGAAAATCTGATCGTGACTCCATTTTGCTCCTCGCTTCCTATAGGCAGAAACTCACAGGAAATACCTGTGCTAAGGACTATTCAATGCTGATCTGAACAATCAGAATCCACGCTTCAAGATTGTTTTGATCACCCGGCTGGGATATGTTCCGGGTAGCCTCTAAGAATAGCATTGACGAATATACTGATATGGTGACTGAGTTTATCAGGAAGTGTATAGGAGATGTGCAAAACTGAGAGAGCGAACCACTGCATTTAACCATGGCAAGGTTACTGGGAATATGGCAGAATACAAACAGTGTAGTTATTCCCCTTTGTAAGGCAATCAAACAGGCAAAACGTCAGTATAGAGACAAAGTGGAGTTGCAATTCAACAGCTCAGACACAAGATGTATGTGGCAGGGTCTACAGACAATCTCTCCCTATGCTTCACCCTTGTTCCTGTATCCAAGAAAGCAAAGGTAACTGAACTAAATGACTATTGCCCCGTAGCACTCACTTCTGTCATCATGAAGTGCTTTGAGAGACTAGTCAAGGTTCATATCACCTCTACCTTACCTGACACCCTAGACCCACTTCAATTTGCTAACCGCCCCAATAGATCCACAGATGATGCAATCATCATCGCACTGCACACTGCCCTATCCTATCTGTACAAGAGGAATAACTATGTAAGAATGCTGTTCATTGACTACAGCTCAGCATTCAACACCATAGTACCCTCCAAGCTCATCATTAAGCTTGAGGCCCTGGGTCTGAACCCCGCCATGTGCAACTGGGTCCTGGACTTCCTGACAGGCCGCCGTCCGGTGGTGAAGGTAGGAAACAACACCTCCGCTTCGCTGATCCTCAACACTGGGACCCCACAATGGTCCGTGCTCAGCCCCCTCTTGTACTGTTCACCCTTGACTGCGTGGCCACGCACGTCTCAAACTCAATCATCAAGTTTGCCAACAATGATGAGACAGCCTACAGGGAGGAGGTGAGGGCTCAGAGTGTGGTGCCAGGAAAATAACCTCTTACTCAACTTCAACAAAAGAAAGGAGATGATCGTGGACTTCAGGAAACAGCAGAGGGAGCAACACCCTATCCACATCGACTGGAACGCAGTTGAGAAGGTGGAAATGTTCAAGGTCCTCGGCATACACATCACTGACAAACTGAAATGGTCCACACACACAGACAATGTGTGGTGAAGAAGGCGCAACAGCACCTCTTCAACCTCAGGAGGCTGAAGAAAGAAACCCTCACAAACCTTTACAGATGCACAATTAAGAGCATCCTGTCAGGCTGTATCACTGCCTGGTACGGCAACTGCACCGCCTGCAACTGTAGGGCTCTCCATTGGGTGTTGCCTCCACCCCAACGCATCACTGGGGGCAAACTAGCTGGAACCGAGAAACTGAAAAACAGCTTCTATCTCAAGGCCATCAGACTGTTAAATAGCCATCATTAGCACATTAGAGGCTGCTGCCTTTATACATAGACTTGAAATCACTGGCCACTTTAATAAATCGAAGACTAGACACTTTAATAATTTAAAGTTAAAATATTTTCCATTACTCATCTCGTGTATATAATGTATTCTATTCTATTCTACTGTATCTTAGTCTGTGCCGCTCTGACATTGCTCGTCCAAATATTTATATATTTAATTCCTTTCCTTTACTTAGATTTGTTGTGAAAGATATTACTTGTTTGATATTACTGCACTGTTGGCGCTAGAAACACAAGCATTTCGCTACACCCGCAATAACATCTGCTAAGCATGTGTATGTGACCAATAACATGTTACTTGATTTGAGCACTTGAAACGCTTTCTCTGGGGTGATGAATCATGCGTCACTATCTGGCAGTCCAATGGACAAATCTGGGTTTCGTGGATGCCAGGAGAACGCTACCTGCTCGAAGGCATAGTGCCAAATGTAATGTTTGGTGGAAGAGGAATAATGGTCTGGGGCAGTTTTTCATGGTTCCGGTGAAGGGAAATGTTAACGCTACAGCATACAGTGGCAACAGTTTGAGGAAGGCCCTTTCCTTTTTCAGCATGACAATGCCCCAATGCTCCCATTCTTCTCTGCAGATCCTGTCAAGCTCTGTAAGGTTTGATGGGGAACGTTGCTACACAGTGATTTTCAGGTCTCTCCAGAGATGTTTGATCAAGTCCGAGCTCTGGCTGGACCACTCAAGGACATTCAGAGACTTGTCCCAAAGCCACTCCTGCATTGTCTTGGCTGTGTTCTTAGGGTTGTTGTCCTGTTGGAAGGTGAACCTTCACACTAATCTGAGCTCTTGAGCAGGTTTTCTTCAAGGATCTCTCTGTTCTTTGCTCTGTTCATCTTTCCCTCGATCCTCACTATTCTCCCAGTCCCTGCCGCTGAAGAAATCCCCACAGAATGATACTGCCACCACCATGCTTCACTGTCAGGATGGTATTGGCCAGGTAATGAGTGGCGCCTGGTTTCCTTCGGGCGTGACACTTGGCATTCAGGCCAAAGAGTTCAATCTTGGTTTCTCATGGTCTGAGAGTCCTTTAGGTGCCTTTTGGCAAACTCCAAACAGACTGTCATGTGCCTTTTACTGAGGAGTGGCTTCCGTCTGGCTACTTTACCATAAAGGCCTGATTGGTGGAGTGCTGCAGAGATGGTGGTCATTCTGGAAGCTTTTCCCATCTCCACAAAGGAACTCTGGAGCTTGGGTTCTTGGTCAACTCCCTGACCAAGGCCCTTCTCCCCCGATTGCTCAGTTTGGCTGGGCGGCCAGATCTAGGAAGAGTTGGGTGTTCCTAACTTCTTCCAGTTAAGAATGATGGAGGCCACTGTGTTCTTGGGAACCTCCAGTACTGCAGAATTGTTTTGATAACATTCCCCATATCTGTGCCTCGACACAATTATGTCTCTGAGCTCTATGGACATGGCTTTGTTTTTGATCTGACATGCACTGTCTACTGTGGGACCTTATATAGATAGGTGTGTGCCTTTCCAAATCATGTCCAATCAATTTAATTTACCACAGGTGGACGCCAATCAAGTTGTATAAACACCTCAAGGATGGTCAATGGAAACAGGATGCACCTGAGCTCATTTTTGAGACTCTTGGCAAAGGTTCTGAATGCTTATGTAAATAATGTATTTCTGTTTAAAAAAAAATCATAATTCATAGATGTGAAGGAGAAAAAAAGGTTTTGTATTGTCATTATGAATTATTGTGTGTCGTAGGGGGAAAAAGTATCAATTTTAGAATAAGGCTGTAACAAAATGTGGAAAACGTGAAGGGGTCTGAATACTGCATTTCTCCCTGCTCCCTCTGATGCCCTGCACACAAGCCCTAAGCTGCTTACACTTCCTTATATACTACCAGCCAATCATGGGGCCTGGAACCTTCTCCATGGCAATGGAATGCCACTGCATTCTAGAGGGGCATTGTTGTGGCATCTGGAGTGGGATTTAATGATGGCAGGTCTCCGTTGCTCCTTCTCTGAATGGATAGATGTCGGGATGGATTAAAGGGGAAAACGACAGGACATTTGAAATGATAGAGCCTGTATCATCTATCATGTGATGTGAGGTGTGAGAGGACATGAGGGCAGTCTGTTAACTCCGCCAAAATGAAACAGTCTCAAGTAAAGCCTGAAACGTGACACAACGGAAAATATACGCAGTGACGGACATGAATGGAATTAGTCTGAAATGCAAACAGACATGGCGTGTTAGTGTTTTTCTGTATATAGGCCAGTCAGGAAGTCCAAGCCTGGCATTTATTGGAAATATGGCTCTAAATGACTCCATGTGTTGCTGCAGTTCTGTGAAAATATCCCGGTCTGCATGCTAAATGGCACAATATTCCCGATCGTGTACTACTATGTAGGGAACAGGGTGCCATTTGGGACGCACCATCGCGCTCTGATCCTCTTCCTCCACAAAGCCCCTGATAGAACCCAGGCATGCAGAGCGAGAGGCTGAGTGGAGGGGCTGGTGTGTGTTGAGTTTAGGCTGTTGACGCAGCTGGCTGTGCATGTTTGAAGTTATTCATATTTGGAGGACCTCTGGCCTGCTGGCGTTGTTGTGAGGAAGACTAGCACAAACAGGTTGGAGCTTTGTTTGGCTCTCACTGTCAGTGGGTGTGTGAGTGATGCGTGCGCACGCACACACATTCGATGATAGGCCTCCACACACATGCAAGTGCGGACACATTCACTCGCTCACATGTCTTAACATACGCAATTACACATACACACACACACACACACAAACACACACACATCTTGATGACGTTAAACAATGTGTTCTTTCACCACGAGGCATGTTTTCGGTGTAAAGTCAACTTGACATTGCACTTTTGAGAGGATGTTAAGGTTGGAGGAGTGAAGCCATGTTCGTCGTTATGCTCTCCTGCCTGGTTAGTTGGTGATGGTTCTTTTTGACTGCTACAGGAAGGCTGTAGAGTGTGACTACTTTCAATAACCTGCATTTTCTCTCTCGTGTCTCTCTCTCTCCTTCCCTCCTCTCTCTCTCTCTCTCTCCCAGCCTCCTCTCCTCCATCACCCTCCCCCCTGCCTCAGACATGAAGACCCCCGAGAGTTACATCTCAGCGGAGAGCGAAGGAGAGCGAGGAGGAGAGAAGAACGGAAAGAAGGTGTGTTTCAACGTTGCCGGAGACGAACAGGAGGACTCAGGACACGACACCATCAGCAACAGAGACTCCTACAGGTAATGACCAAGAGAGGGAGGGATGGAGCGAGAGAATATAGTTGGTAGCCAATTAGCCTGTTGGTGAATAACATTTCTCCCTCTGTTGTTCTTGTGACTAACAGCAACATAAAGGCTGCATCCCAAATGGCACCTGTTAAGAAGGTCTAGATCCTTCTTGACCTCTTTGTCTTGACCTCTTTGTCTTGACCTCTCCGTTCAGATGGTGTCTCCAAAATAAATGTTTACAAAAGGCAACTACAAACAGCCCGAACTAACGAAATACCTCATGACCACCAAACCCACCAGCAGCCTCACGGCTCTCCAAACTGGCCCTCTGACTGATCACCTTAATGGGCAGCACCCGACGTGCTTATCAAGCAGGCTCAGCACTTGGACAAGGTTGCTTCTGCCCCCTGGGGGAATGGAGTGTGGTAGTGTCACATGCATAGTGTGTTTGTCTATGTCCCAACCCTAACCTTCCCCCCTATATCATAACACAAAGTATTCTCTACTTTTAACCAAGGTCCATAGGGTATAGGGTGCCATTTGGGACGACGCCAGAAAGATTGACAGTAACCAGTTTTTAGTATTAGAGGGCAGTAATAGTGTTTCTACGGGCTGCTGGAACATGTTTTTCTCTGTGTCTCTCTTCAGTGACTGTAACAGCAACAGGAACTCCATAGCTTCCTTCACCAGTATCTGTAGCAGCCACTGCAGCTCCTATGTTCACAGTGATGAGATGGACTCAGGTAACCACTACACACACACACACACACTTTGATGAGATGGACTCAGGTAACTAGTCACATACACACAGACTCCAGTAAGCAGAACCCTGTAATCCAAGTCACCCCCCCCCCCCCCCCACACACACACACACACACACACACACACACACACATACACCACAGATATAAATGACATAACACGTGAATGATTTACCGTGGAAGTAGTTGTAATGTTATAAATGACCAAAGTATACTGCAAATGCCTCACCTGTCTGTCCACAGTAGTAACACCATTCAGGATTAGGGTTGCAAATCGAGGGTATATTACTCGAAACTTTCAAAGTTTACCAGTAAACTAACAGAATTTTGTTAACTTTCAAGGATTTATGTTATTTGTCTAGTGGCCCTTTTGGGTATTTGCACCCAACTTCATCTTCCATAATCATGTCAACAAAAGAGCAAGCTTGAAATGAACTTCAACCAAGTTTGAACCCAGCTCAATGAACAGAGCAGAACACAAGACCTTTTCTTCCCTCTGTCCACAGTAGTCCTATACAATAACGCCACACATGATACGTACTATTTACTATACAGGACACGAGTTCAAGGCCTACTTTAGACCGCACAATACTTGTTCCATTTTCCCTATTCAACCACAAGGTATAATAACACACATCTGACTGACAGGACTTGATTATGACCTGGCTACATGATTATGGCTTTGAATCTATGTGTGTCCCAAATGGCGCCCTATTCCCTACATAGTGCACTACTTTTGACCAGAGCCGCATGGTCCCTGGTCGAAAGTAGTGCACTATATAGGGAATAGGGTGCCATTTGGGGTGCAACCCATGTGAACGGAAAGCCTGTGGATTAGTATGATTGGGTATGGCAGGCGTTTGGCTGGGTCAACCCACAGCTGTGTCAACCCTTACAAAAAAAAACACATGAAGTGTTCCAAAAACGCATGTTTTCACATGATTTCACATGTGAAATTGTGTGTGAATTCATGTGATTTTCCACATGTGAAATCATTTGTTTTTTCTGTAAGGGAAAAATGTCAAATATCGATCCCTGTATCTGTCTGCTGTCTGCCAGAGAGCTATCACTCTCACACACACACACACACACACACACACACACACACACACACACACACACACACACACACACACACTGTCATTGTGGTTTACAGGCCCTCACTTAGCAATTAGCATATAATGGCTATGAATTTAGCATGGAGATGGTTTTGGCAGGATCTTTACAGCTGTGACCGAGATCTGACAGACAGATGGACACAGACAGGCGATTGGACTGGACACAGGGCTGTGTGTGTGTGTGTGTGTCTGTGTGTGTGTGTGTGTGTGTGTGTGTGTGTGTGTGTGTGTGTGTGTGTGTGTGTGTGTGTGTGTGTGTGTGTGTGTGTGTGTGGGTGTGTGTGTGTGTCTGCGTCTAATGCTGACTGATGATTATGAATGTTGTCCTATAGGAGACGAGATGCCTGCCAGTGTTTGGATATCTCATGATAAGCAGAAGAAACTACACAGCTTTCTGGAGCATCTCTTCAGCCAGGTGGGAACTGAGCCCTATAACAAATCCCAGTGGGCATCGTCCCATGGCGGTGGTACTGTTACTGTGTGGTACTCATTGCTACTACAGATTATGGACACAAGGGAGAGGTGGAACATTTCAAATTGTGAAGTAAATCAAATCAGTGGACATTGGACAATGTCGTATAGTACAATACAATAATACATTTGCCTCCCAAATTGCACCCTATTCCCTATGGATCATGGTCATAAGTAGTACGCTATAGAGGGAATATGTTTCCTTTTGGGACGCAGGTTAATTGTACTGCTTGACATCAGCCCCACTTGTTGCCTACTGGAATTAGATTTTGTAAATCAAAATGAATCTGCCGTTGCTAAGGCTACGTCCTCCTTCCCTGACTTCCTAGAAATCCATATGGGTATGAGGTTTCTTAGATTTCATGTTTGTGGTTTCCTGGGATATTTCGTTTTTTTCCTTCTGACCTATCACCTCTGTTGATTTATCTATCTATCTATCTATCTATCTATCTATCTATCTATCTATCTATCTATCTATTTATCTATCTATTGATCTATCACATTTCTGGCGGGCCGGCCCACCCAACCACTGGTCTACAAACATCAGGGTAGCCTAACCTTGACCCCTAACCTCTCTCACACTCTGGGGAGTATGATAGCATGGCCCCTTTGACACACACTCTCCCCACCACGCACAAACACTCCTGGGAGACGTTTCCACTGGGTTGAAGGAGCCCGTTGAACGTATCTGTCTCCATCCATGGGCAGTAAACGTACAGAATGGGGTCCGCTGCTGCCTCGGCACTTTCCGCTCCTTTCCTTTCCTGCCTCGTTTGTTTTATTGTAGGCCAGCTTCCCGGGCTTTGTTTATACAAGACAGATGAGATGTGATCTGTTAGCAGGGGTTAGGGGGGCGTGTTTGTGTATGAGCGGCAGAGCTGTTCCAGTTCTTCAAGATTTGACGGGAGTTAAATTCATGCAATGGAATTTAATTATGGACAAAGTGATTACCCAAACACACACACTTCCCTTATCACTGAAGTGCACACCGTAGGAAAGAAGACCGTAGTTTTCATCTTTGAGATATTTCTAGTTGTTGTATTTTTATATTCCTCATAAGAGTGACACTGAGGCCTCCCGAGTGGCGCAGTGGTCTAGGGCACTGCATCGCAGCGCATGTTATGCCACCAGAGACTCTGGGATCGCGACCGAGAGGTACGTGGGGCGACGCACAATTGGCCTAGCGTCGTCCGAGTTAGGGAGGGTTTGGCCGGTAGGGATATCCTTGTCTCATCGCGCACCAGTGACTCCTGCGGCGGGCCGGGCGCAGTGCACGCTAACCAGGTCGCCAGGTGCACGGTGTTTCCTCCGACACATTGGTGCGGGCTGGCTTCCGGGTTGGAGGTGCACTGTGTTAAGAAGCAGAGCGGCTTGGTTGGGTTGTGTTTCAGGGGACGCATGGCTTTCGACCTTCGTCTCTCCCGAGCCCGTACAGGAGTTGTAGCGATGAGACAAGATAGTAACTACTAACAATTGGATACCATGAAATTGGGGAGAAAAAGGGGGTTAAAAAAATAAAATAAAATTTAAAAAAGTGACACAGAGATCTGGAAGTGCAGTATCTGGAAGTGCAGTATCTGGAAGTGCAGTATCTGGAAGTGCAGTATCTGGAAGTGCAGTATCTGGAAGTGCAGTTTCTGGAAGTGCAGTTTCTGGAAGTGCAGTATCTGGAAGTGCAGTATGTGGATGTGCAGTATGTGGAAGTGCAGTATCTGGAAGTGCAGTTTCTGGAAGTGCAGTTTCTGGAAGTGCAGTATCTGGAAGTGCAGTATCTGGAAGTGCAGTATCTGGAAGTGCAGTATCTGGAAGTGCAGTTTCTGGAAGTGCAGTATCTGGAAGTGCAGTTTCTGGAAGTGCAGTATCTGGAAGTGCAGTTTCTGGAAGTGCAGTATCTGGAAGTGCAGTATCTGGAAGTGCAGTATCTGGAAGTGCAGTATCTGGAAGTGCAGTTTCTGGAAGTGCAGTTTCTGGAAGTGCAGTTTCTGGAAGTGCAGTTTCTGGAAGTGCGGGTACAGTGTTTCAGTGCAGTGTTTCCTCTTGCACAAAGAAAGAAAACAATTTCATGACATTTCATTTCATTCTGGAATCTCCATGATCATCGAACAACGATCATCTGACTGGGAGGTTAAAGTTCAGTCTGTGTCTGACTAACAGACAGAGTCTGGAGTCTTTGTTCCAGACTGTGACAGAAGAAATGACTAGCAGGTCTGCGTTTTCAGCCTTTTTATAACAGGGGCAGAAGTATGGGTAGAGTTTCACAGTGAGGGTGCAGCCAGTGAAAGAGTAGATATGACAAGGAGATATGTCCTCACTTGTAAGCCAGGAGACCTGTCCCCCCTGCATCATAAAAGGAGACCTGACCCCCCCCCCCCCCCCCCCCCATAATCAACCAATACCCCCACCTTCTGGGGCTTCTTACTTAGAGAGAGGCGGACAATTGAGCTTGAGATAGCCTGGTACTAATTTCTAGACCTCAGCCCCACAGTCCAGACTCCATTTTCCTGGCTAAATGGAGCTTTACCCATCCTGCCGAGAGACTCTCTGGCCACTCCTAACTGCCACTTGGTCTTATTCCTGAGGAGAAGCCCTCTTTGCCAAGGACACAAGTAGCATTACCAAACCTCCCTGGATAGTCATAAACATTCCTTTTTTTTGCTTCCATGCTCCAATGGTTTACCATCCTTAGAGATGGTAAGATTGGGATGTGCTGTTTTAGGGTCTAGGGTCCACTTCATACTGCTACCTACCCTTCAGCTCAGCATCACGCAACGTCTTACAGTTCGCTCATCGGTTTCTCCTGCAGTTGGGACACAGTCTTTCTCCATCTGCTCTCTCTGAGACACAGCTCTCTTAATCTCTCCCTCACACACCTGGCTATAGACACTGATCTTAGACCAGTCCTCGGTGCACGACGGCTGCTTCAGCTCAGTGCTTCCCATCAGTAGCACAGTGATTTCCCGCTCCAGCTCTCTAATGAACCCTTTACCCTGCCTCTCTGCTGCAGTCTGCTTCCCCTCAATCACCTCAATGAGCTGGGCCTGACTTCCCTTAATGAGATCCATCAGATCAGTGAAGAGCTGCATCTGCACGCTGTCTCCTATCTCTCTCTCCCTCCGCGTCTCTCTTGCTGAGCTCTATGGACTCGTTAATCTCCTGAACCTGCTGTTGTCGCTCCTGGGTCATCTGCTGCACCTGTGCCTCCGTCTTCCTCCTTCCTCTCCCCATACTCTTCCTCTAGAGGGACAATGGGGTAACTCTTGTGGTCTGGCTCGGTGTAGAACTGGCACACACACATCTGGTCAGTCCTACAGAACAGCTCCAAGGAGTCTGTCGTGCTTCTTGCACATCCTGTCTTCCAGGTTCTGCACAGGGGTCGATCAGCTTGTGTCTCTTTAAGGCTGCGGCTACCTGATGCAGGCTGCAGGTGAGTTTCGCGGTAAGAGGTCAGACACACCAGGCAGGATTTCAGAGCCTTGAACTTCGTCCCAGTGCAGACGTCACAGGGCACTTCTCCCGGCTCAGCAGCTTTTACTTGAACTGCCTGCCTGAGCTGAGCAGTCATCTCAGAAATGAAAGAGATCTGGTCTCTGACCAAAATCTGTTTTACGGAGTGGACAGTCCAGTGCTATCGCAGTATCCGCTGATGCAAGACTTGCAGAAGTTGTGTCCACTAGGCTACCTAGTGGTTAGAGTTTTGGACTAGTACCCGAAAGGTTGCAAGTTCAAATCCCCGAGCTGACAAGGTACAAATCTGTCGTTCTGGCCCCCACTGTATGGGACCCTGTAATTTTTGGCTACATTAAATGTTTCTTCATGTAGCCAACATATTCATGCTTTGCCTAAGAACAAATTCTTATTTACAATGACGGCCTAGGAACAGTGGGTTAACTGCCTTGTTCAGGGGCTGGACAACAGGTTTTTACCTTGACAGCTCGGGGATTCGATCTAGCAACCTTTCGGTTACTGGCCCAACGCTCTAACCACTAGGCTACCTGCCGCTACGGCATTTCTATTGTCAGGTTCACATGCATCAGCAGATAAAGGAGAGGCATGGTAAGGTCAGGTGTCATTTTGATTTGGGTATGTCTATCCTACACTATCTACTAAGTTCCCCTGATTCAAGCTTTCAAAACATAGATGTAAATGCACCCAGCCAGCCATTTCACAGGAGGTGGAATAGTAATACATAAACAAGCACAACAACCTCAGACCGACTGGACCCACACAATAACGTCATACATTCTCGACAGTTCTGGCACGCCATTCAGTGAACACAACATTTCTAACTTTGACGTACATCCATTACAAGTCAAAGGTTTGGACACCAGGGTTTTTCTATTTTTTAATTTTTGACTATTTTCTGCATTGTCGAATACTAGTGACGACGTCAAAACTATGAAATAACACATATGGAGCCATGTAGTAACCAAAATAGAGCTATCTTCTGTATACCGCTCCTACCTTGTCACAACACAACTGATTGACTCAAACGCGTTAAGAAGAAAAGGCAAAGGGTGGCTACTTTGAAGAATCTAAAATATATTTTGATTTGTTTAACACTTTTTTGTTACTACATGATTCCAAATGTGTTATTTGCTAGTTTTGATGTCTTCACTCTTATTCCACAATGTAGACTTTTTTTTTTTTATCTGAAAAACCCTTGAATGAGGAGGTGTGTCCAAACTTTTCACTGTAACTACATTCGATTCCATGAATTGAACTGCCTAAAATCACGAAGAAAGAACTGGAGCAGCACCATTACCGATACACAAGCACACACCCCCAACCCCCTGCTAACAGAACACATCTCATCAGTAGTGTATGTTTCTGTCTCTGTCTCACTGTGTCTCTGTCTCTCTCTCTCTCTTCGTCTGTCTCTCTGTTTCTCTTCAGGTGGAGTCCATCACCAGTCTGCTGAAGGGAGCGGTGGTGGCCAAGGTCTTTGAACAGACCAAGTGTTTCACACCTGGACGAGGACTACAAGGTAAAGGCGGAGGGGTTGTCTTTCAGTGTGCACCTTATTAACTTTGTAGTGCACTACTTTTGACGAGGACTACGAGGTAAAGACGGAGGGGTTGTCTTTCAGTGTGCACATTATTAACTTTGTAGTGCACTACTTTTGACGAGGACTACAAGGTAAAGACCGAGGGGTTGTCTTTCAGTGTGCACCTTATTAACTTTGTAGTGCACTACTTTTGGCGAGGACTGCCCGGTGAAGACCGAGGGGTTGTCTCTTACATACAACTGGGTCATACTGTCAATACTTAGCCGAGAACCAAACAGGCCCGACCCTAGCCTCCTGGAACCAGATGGGTTTGGTCGATGGAAGAAATACCCTCCGTCCCCTCCCCTCCCCTCCCCTGTTTTTGTATGGTTTTGTTGTGTTTTTGTATGGTTTTGTTGTGTTTTTGTAGTGTTTTTCTATGGTTTTGTAGTGTTTTTGTATGGTTTTGTAGTGTTTTTGTAGTGTTTTTCTATGGTTTTGTAGTGTTTTTGTATGGTTTTGTAGTGTTTTTGTAGTGTTTTTGTATGGTTTTGTAGTGTTTTTGTATGGTTTTGTAGTGTTTTTGTATGGTTTTGTAGTGTTTTTGTAGTGTTTTTGTATGGTTTTGTAGTGTTTTTGTATGGTTTTGTATGGTTTTGTAGTGTTTTTGTATGGTTTTGTAGTGTTTTTGTATGGTTTTGTAGTGTTTTTGTAGTGTTTTTGTATGGTTTTGTAGTGTTTTTGTATGGTTTTGTAGTGTTTTGTAGTGTTTTTGTATGGTTTTGTAGTGTTTTTGTATGGTTTTGTAGTGTTTTTGTATGGTTTGTAGTGTTTTTGTAGTGTTTTTGTAGTGTTTTTGTATGGTTTTGTAGTGTTTTTGTATGGTTTTGTAGTGTTTTTGTAGTGTTTTGTATGGTTTGTAGTGTTTTTGTAGTGTTTTTGTATGGTTTTGTAGTGTTTTTGTAGTGTTTTGTATGGTTTGTAGTGTTTTGTATGGTTTTGTAGTGTTTTTGTATGGTTTTGTAGTGTTTTGTATGGTTTTGTAGTGTTTTTGTAGTGTTTTTGTATGGTTTTGTAGTGTTTTTGTATGGTTTTGTAGTGTTTTTGTATGGTTTTGTAGTGTTTTTGTATGGTTTTGTAGTGTTTTGTATGGTTTTGTAGTGTTTTTGTATGGTTTTGTAGTGTTTTTGTAGTGTTTTTAGCTGGGGTGTAGCTGTGCTTATTAGAGCTTGGAGAAGCAAGATAACATTGGAGAGACTCCAGACCCAGTATCCCTCCCTCCATCCATCCATCGCTCCTTCTCTCAAAGGAAAGAAAGAGTTTGAGAGGAAACAGGACCTCAAAAACACTGCAGCCTCCCTCACAGGGCTGCTACTTCCTGTGTGTGTGTATGTGTGTGCATGCACAGGCTTGCATGCGTGCCCTCCACCCCTCTGTTCATCTCTCCTATTCCACTCCCTCTGTGCCCTCCTCTTTCTCTCTCACTCCCTCCCTCCCTCCACCCTTCCCTTCTCTCTGTTCCTCTCATATCCCTCTGTACCCTTCTCTCTGTTCCTCTTATATCCCTCTGTACCTTTCTCTCTGTTCCTCTCATATCCCTCTGTACCCTTCTCTCTGTTCCTCTCATATCCCTCTGTACCCTTCTCTCTGTTCCTCTCATATCCCTCTGTACCCTTCTCTCTGTTCCTCTCATATCCCTCTGTACCCTCCCCTTCTCTCTGTTCCTCTCATATCCCTCTGTACCCTTCTCTCTGTTCCTCTCATATCCCTCTGTACCCTTCTCTCTGTTCCTCTCATATCCCCCTGTACCCTTCCCTTCTCTCTGTTCCTCTCATATCCCTCTGTACCCTCCCCTTCTCTCTGTTCCTCTCATATCCCTCTGTACCCTTCCCTTATCCCCCTGTACCCTTCCCTTCTCTCTGTTCCTCTCATATCCCTCTGTACCCTTCCCTTCTCTCTGTTCCTCTCATATCCCTCTGTACCCTTCCCTTATCCCCCTGTACCCTTCCCTTCTCTCTGTTCCTCTCATATCCCCCTGTACCCTTCCCTTCTCTCTGTTCCTCTCATATCCCTCTGTACCCTTCTTTCTGTTCCTCTCATATCCCTATGTACCCTTCCCTTCTCTCTGTTCCTCTCATATCCCTCTGTACCCTCCCCTTCTCTCTGTTCCTCTCATATCCCTCTGTACCCTTCTCTCTGTTCCTCTCATATCCCTCTGTACCCTTCTCTCTGTTCCTCTCATATCCCCCTGTACCCTTCCCTTCTCTCTGTTCCTCTCATATCCCTCTGTACCCTCCCCTTCTCTCTGTTCCTCTCATATCCCTCTGTACCCTTCCCTTATCCCCCTGTACCCTTCCCTTCTCTCTGTTCCTCTCATATCCCTCTGTACCCTTCCCTTCTCTCTGTTCCTCTCATATCCCTCTGTACCCTTCCCTTATCCCCCTGTACCCTTCCCTTCTCTCTGTTCCTCTCATATCCCCCTGTACCCTTCCCTTCTCTCTGTTCCTCTCATATCCCTCTGTACCCTTCTCTCTGTTCCTCTCATATCCCTCTGTACCCTTCCCTTCTCTCTGTTCCTCTCATATCCCTCTGTACCCTTCCCTCTGTTCCTCTCATATCCCCCTGTACCCTTCCCTTCTCTCTGTTCCTCTCATATACCTCTGTACCCTTCCCTCTGTTCCTCTCATATCCCCCTGTACCCTTCCCTTCTCTATGTTCCTCTCATATCCCTCTGTACCCTTCCCTCTGTTCCTCTCATATCCCCCTGTACCCTTCCCTTCTCTCTGTTCCTCTCATATCCCTCTGTATCCTTCTCTCTGTTCCTCTCATATCCCTCTGTACCCTTCTCTCTGTTCCTCTCATATCCCGCTGTACCCTTCTCTCTGTTCCTCTCATATCCCGCTGTACCCTTCTCTCTGTTCCTCTCATATCCCGCTGTACCCTTCCCTTCTCTCTGTTCCTCTCATATCCCTCTGTACCCTTCCCTTCTCTCTGTTCCTCTCATATCCCTCTGTACCCTTCCCTTCTCTCTGTTCCTCTCATATCCCGCTGTACCCTTCCCTTCTCTCTGTTCCTCTCATATCCCTCTGTACCCTTCCCTTCTCTCTGTTCCTCTCATATCCCTCTGTACCCTTCTCTATGTTCCTCTCATATCCCTCTGTACCCTTCTCTCTGTTCCTCTCATATCCCGCTGTACCCTTCTCTCTGTTCCTCTCATATCCCTCTGTACCCTTTCCTTCTCTCTGTTCCTCTCATATCCCCCTGTACCCTTCTCTCTGTTCCTCTCATATCCCGCTGTACTCTTCCCTTCTCTCTGTTCCTCTCATATCCCTCTGTACCCTTCTCTCTGTTCCTCTCATATCCCTCTGTACCCTTCTCTCTGTTCCTCTCATATCCCCCTGTACCCTTCCCTTCTCTCTTCCTCTCATATCCCTCTGTACCCTTCCCTTCTCTCTGTTCCTCTCATATCCCTCTGTACCCTTCCCTTCTCTCTGTTCCTCTCATATCCCTTTGTACCCTTCTCTCTGTTCCTCTCATATCCCTCTGTACCCTTCCCTTCTCTCTGTTCCTCTCATATCCCTCTGTACCCTTCCCTTCTCGTTGTTCCTCTCATATCCCTCTGTACCCTTCCCTTCTCTCTGTTCCTCTCATATTCCTTTGTACCCTTCTCTCTGTTCCTCTCATATCCCCCTGTACCCTTCCCTTCTCTCTGTTCCTCTCATATCCCTTTGTACCCTTCCCTTCTCTCTGTTCCTTTCATATCCCTCTGTACCCTTCCCTTCTCTCTGTTCCTCTCATATCCCCCTGTACCCTTCCCTTCTCTCTGTTCCTCTCATATCCCTCTGTACCCTTCTCTATGTTCCTCTCATATCCCTCTGTACCCTTCTCTCTGTTCCTCTCATATCCCGCTGTACCCTTCTCTCTGTTCCTCTCATATCCCTCTGTACCCTTTCCTTCTCTCTGTTCCTCTCATATCCCCCTGTACCCTTCTCTCTGTTCCTCTCATATCCCGCTGTACCCTTCCCTTCTCTCTGTTCCTCTCATATCCCTCTGTACTCTTCCCTTCTCTCTGTTCCTCTCATATCCCTCTGTACCCTTCTCTCTGTTCCTCTCATATCCCTCTGTACCCTTCTCTCTGTTCCTCTCATATCCCCCTGTACCCTTCCCTTCTCTCTGTTCCTCTCATATCCCTCTGTACCCTTCCCTTCTCTCTGTTCCTCTCATATCCCTCTGTACCCTTCCCTTCTCTCTGTTCCTCTCATATCCCTTTGTACCCTTCTCTCTGTTCCTCTCATATCCCTCTGTACCCTTCCCTTCTCTCTGTTCCTCTCATATCCCTCTGTACCCTTCCCTTCTCTTTGTTCCTCTCATATCCCTCTGTACCCTTCCCTTCTCTCTGTTCCTCTCATATTCCTTTGTACCCTTCTCTCTGTTCCTCTCATATCCCCCTGTACCCTTCCCTTCTCTCTGTTCCTCTCATATCCCTTTGTACCCTTCCCTTCTCTCTGTTCCTCTCATATCCCTCTGTACCCTTCCCTTCTCTCTGTTCCTCTCATATCCCTCTGTACCCTTCCCTTCTCTCTGTTCCTCTCATATCCCTTTGTACCCTTCCCTTCTCTCTGTTCCTCTCATATCCCTTTGTACCCTTCCCTTCTCTCTGTTCCTCTCATATCCCTCTGTACCCTTCTCTCTGTTCCTCTCATATCCCTCTGTACCCTTCTCTCTGTTCCTCTCATATTCCTTTGTACCCTTCTCTCTGTTCCTCTCATATCCCTTTGTACCCTTCCCTTCTCTCTGTTCCTCTCATATCCCTTTGTACCCTTCCCTTCTCTCTGTTCCTCTCATATCCCTTTGTACCCTTCCCTTCTCTCTGTTCCTCTCATATCCCTCTGTACCCTTCTCTCTGTTCCTCTCATATCCCTATGTACCCTTCCCTTCTCTCTGTTCCTCTCATATCCCTTTGTACCCTTCCCTTCTCTCTGTTCCTCTCATATCCCTCTGTACCCTTCCCTTCTCTCTGTTCCTCTCATATCCCCCTGTACCCTTCCCTTCTCTCTGTTCCTCTCATATCCCTCTGTACCCTTCTCTATGTTCCTCTCATATCCCTCTGTACCCTTCTCTCTGTTCCTCTCATATCCCGCTGTACCCTTCTCTCTGTTCCTCTCATATCCCTCTGTACCCTTTCCTTCTCTCTGTTCCTCTCATATCCCCCTGTACCCTTCTCTCTGTTCCTCTCATATCCCGCTGTACCCTTCCCTTCTCTCTGTTCCTCTCATATCCCTCTGTACTCTTCCCTTCTCTCTGTTCCTCTCATATCCCTCTGTACCCTTCTCTCTGTTCCTCTCATATCCCTCTGTACCCTTCTCTCTGTTCCTCTCATATCCCCCTGTGCCCTTCCCTTCTCTCTGTTCCTCTCATATCCCTCTGTACCCTTCCCTTCTCTCTGTTCCTCTCATATCCCTCTGTACCCTTCCCTTCTCTCTGTTCCTCTCATATCCCTTTGTACCCTTCTCTCTGTTCCTCTCATATCCCTCTGTACCCTTCCCTTCTCTCTGTTCCTCTCATATCTCTCTGTACCCTTCCCTTCTCTTTGTTCCTCTCATATCCCTCTGTACCCTTCCCTTCTCTCTGTTCCTCTCATATTCCTTTGTACCCTTCTCTCTGTTCCTCTCATATCCCCCTGTACCCTTCCCTTCTCTCTGTTCCTCTCATATCCCTTTGTACCCTTCCCTTCTCTCTGTTCCTCTCATATCCCTCTGTACCCTTCTCTCTGTTCCTCTCACATCCCTCTGTACCCTTCCCTTCTCTCTGTTCCTCTCATATCCCTCTATACCCTTCTCTCTGTTCCTCTCACATCCCTTTGTACCCTTCCCTTCTCTCTGTTCCTCTCATATCCCTCTGTACCCTTCTCTCTGTTCCTCTCACATCCCTCTGTACCCTTCCCTTCTCTCTGTTCCTCTCATATCCCTCTGTACCCTTCTCTCTGTACCCTTCCCTTCTCTCTGTTCCTCTCATATCCCTCTGTACCCTTCCCTTCTCTCTGTTCCTCTCATATCCCTCTGTACCCCTCCCTTCTCTCTGTTCCTCTCATATCCCTCTGTACCCTTCTCTCTGTTCCTCTCATATCCCTCTGTACCCTTCTCTCTGTTCCTCTCATATCCCTCTGTACCCTTCCCTTCTCTCTGTTCCTCTCATATCCCTCTGTACCCTTCTCTCTGTTCCTCTCATATCCCTCTGTACCCTTCCCTTCTCTATGTTCCTCTCATATCCCTCTGTACCCTTCCCTTCTCTATGTTCCTCTCATATCCCTCTGTACCCTTCTCTCTGTTCCTCTTATATCCCTCTGTACCCTTCTCTCTGTTCCTCTCATATCCCTCTGTACCCTTCCCTCTGTTCCTCTCATATCCCTCTGTACCCTTCCCTTCTCTATGTTCCTCTCATATCACTCTGTACCCTTCTCTCTGTTCCTCTCATATCCCTCTGTACCCTTCTCTCTGTTCCTCTCATATCCCTCTGTACCCTTCTCTCTGTTCCTCTCATATCCCTCTGTACCCTTCTCTCTGTTCCTCTCATATCCCTCTGTACCCTCCCCTTCTCTCTGTTCCTCTCATATCCCTCTGTACCCTTCCCTTCTCTCTGTTCCTCTCATATCCCTCTGTACCCTTCTCTCTGTTCCTCTCATATCCCTCTGTACCCTTCCCTCTGTTCCTCTCACATCCCTCTGTACCCTTCCCTTCTCTCTGAGCAACACCTTCTATCTGGAACTGTGCCACTGGCCTACTGTTTACTGCAATTCCGCCCCATATTTAGTACAGTACTGCTTATCACCCAACAGTGAAGATGACACCATATAGACCTACTGTACGTATATAATAGCCACAGTTGTCAGATCACATCATAACAATATACTGTTAAGTAAAGTTTTTGGGGCTCAGTTTCTGCTTGTTTTGGCTTTACCTTGTGTGTGGGTCCCAAATGGCACCCTATTCCCTATATAATGAACTACTTCTGAACAGGGCTCTATATAGGGAATAAGGTGCCATTTGGGACGCAGAGGTTTTCTTGGCCTGAAACATTCAGCTTCTATCAATTGTTTTTGTTTTATCTCATTGTGTAGGAAGGTTTTCTGTTCTAGCCGAAGACCTTTACTCTCAGATACGAATTTAATCTGGACAGGAAATAAAGCTGGAAGAAAAGTTGCTATATTTAACCCTATCAGTTTCCTGGAGTGACAATAAACCACTATCGTTTCCATATTCTGGCTATAGATCATGAATCTCCATTGCTGAGCCGGGACGTTCTAGAGATCAGATGGGGTACAGTTGTTTTCATGAAAAGGAGGAAAATCTCTTGTTTCTGTATAAATGTCCAAGGTTTCTAAAGGTTAGGTTTTTGTGGGTTACAAAGGCTACGTCCCAAATGGCTGCCTATTCCCTATGTAGTGCACTACTTTTGACTAGAAATGCAGTCAGAGTAGAGCATTTGTAAAGGGAATTGGGTGCCGTGCGGGACACAGATAAGGACTGTAGTGAATAATGAACTGAATTGAATCAGTCTGGCATAGCCCCATCCTGTGTGGCGGCCTGGGGCTATACAGTTGAAGTCGGAGGTTTACATACACCTTACATACACATACGCCAAATACATTTCAACTCAGTTTTTCACAATTCCTGACATTAAATCCTAGTATAAATTCCCTGTCTTAGGTCAGTTAGGATCACCACCTTATTTGAATTAAGAATGTGAAATATTAGAGAATTATTTATTTCAGTTTTCTTTCCATCACATTCCCAGTGGGTCAGAAGTTTACATATACTCAATTAGCGTTTGGTAGCATTGCCTTTAAATTGTTTAACTTGGGTCAAACGTAGCCTTCCACAAGCTTCCCACAATAAGTTGGGTGAATTTTGGCCCATTCCTCCTGACATAGCTGGTGTAACTGAGTCAGGTTTGTAGGTTCTGCCCACAAATGTTCTATAGGATTGAGGTCAGGGCTTTGTGATGGCCACTCAAATACCTTGACTTTGTTGTCCTTAAGCCATTTTGCCACAACTTTGGAAGTATGCTTGGGGTCATTGTCCATTTGGAAGACCTATTTGCAACCAAGCTTTAACTTCCTGACTGATGTCTTGAGATGTTGCTTCAACATTTCCACATCATTTTCCTACCTCATGATGCCATCTATTTTGTGAAGTGCACCAGTCCCTCCAGCAGCAAAGCACCCCCACAACATGATGCTGCCACACCCGTGCTTCAGGGTTGGGATGGTGTTCTTCGGCTTGCAAGCCTCCCCCTTTCTCCTCCAAACATAACAATGGTTATTATGGCCAAACAGTTCTATTTTTGTTTCATCAGACTAGAGGACATTTCTCCAAAAAGTACGATCTTTGTCCCCATGTTGCAAACCGTAGTCTGGCTTTTTTATGGCCGTTTTGGAGCAGTGGCTTCTTCCTTGCCGAGCGGCTTTCTGGTTATGTTGATATAGGACTTGTTTTACTGTGGATATAGATACTTTTGTACCTGTTTCCTCCAGTATCTTCACAATGTCCTTTGCTGTTGTTCTGAGATTGTTTCGCACTTTTCGCACCAAAGTACGTTCATCTCTAGGTGACAGAACGCGTCTCCTTCCTGAGCGGTAAGACGGCTGGTCCCATGGTGTTTATACTTGCGTACTATTGTTTGTACAGATGAATGTGGTACCTTCAGGTGTTTGGAAAATTGCTCCCAAGGTTGAACCAGACTTGTGGAGGTCTTGGCTGATTTCTTTTGATTTTCCCATGATGTCAAGCAAAGAGGCACTGAGTTTGAAGGTAGACATTGAAATGCATCCACAGGTACACATCCAAATGACTCAAATGATGTCAGTTAGCCTGTCAGAAGCTTCTAAAACCATGACATCATTTTCTGGAATTTTCCAAGCCGTTTAATGGCACAGTCAACTTAGTGTATGTAAACTTCTGACACACTGGAAATGTGACGCAGTGAATTATAAGTGAAATAATCTGTTGGAAAAATTACATGTCATGCACAGAGTGGATGACCTAACCGAATTGCCAAAACTATAGTTTGTTAACAAGAAATGTGTGGAGTGGTTTAGAAATGAGTTTTAATGACTCCAACCTAAGTGTATGTAAACTTCCGACTTCAACTTTATGTATCAAGCATTTCAGAGTAGGATTGCTGATCTAGGATCAGGTCCCCCCCTTACATATAATGTTATACATTGTGATCGAGAAGGCATAACTGATCCTAAATCAGCACTTCTTCTCTGAGACGCTGGATACATCTGGCCCTGATCTGTAGCTTATACCCCTCTACTACACTCTCCTAACAAGTTGGTTGTCTTTGTGTGTCTTTGAGGATATTTTATTAGACTCAGGGTGTGTGTGTGGGGGGGAGTGTTAGGTCCCCCGTGTGTGTGTGTGTGTGTGTGTGTGTGGGGGGGGGGGGGGGGTGTTAAGTCCCCTATGTGTGTTTTAAATATCAGAACGTTCCAAACAATTTGCACATTTTACATGTTTAATTTCCCTCCTCTGATCTGTGTCTCTCGCCCCCATGTGAGCACAGATGCATTTGATCTAGGAGGAGCATGTGTGTGCGTGCGTTATGTTGATCTGATGAAGCGTATCGCTGGCGTAGTGTGTGTGTTGATAATAAAGTAGATGGCAGAGCATTCCTCCTTCCTAGAGCAAAGAAACACAAACGCACACACCAAACACACTCACAGCCCCACACACTACACACACAAGGGAGACCATATCCCTAAATGCCCTACAAGCCTCTAGTTCACCACCATCCTGTTATCACAGATTCAACTTCCCATCTCTCTCCAAAATCTACACTATATCTAACCCCTCTGTGTGTGTGTCTCTCTCTGTGTTTACACCCTAAATTGATCTGCTGCCTCTCTCTCCCCCCCTAATAAAGGCTGACTGTGTGTGAGGCACGGATAGGACCAAACAAAGACAGCAGTCTTAATGAGACATTCATTAGCAGACATCCCATCATATCTCTCTGGCACTCAGACATACGTCCACAGTGTCTGGGCTGGAGGAATGGAGACGGAAGGGAGAGCGAGGTATTGGGGGTGAGAGGGCGAGACAGAGGTAGAGAGAGAGAATGTGAGGGTCATTTGGGAGTGTGTGTGTGGGCGTTGGTTCTCACCTTCAGACAGAGGAGCAAAATGATGAGGTATGTCTGGAACTCTTTCCTCTCCTCCGACACTCTCATCCGTTCACCCCTCTCTTCTCGCTGATGAATAATGCAGGAGATGTTTGGCTCCTCATCCTCCATTCCTCTCCATCTCCCTGTGTCTCCCAGGCTTTGAAGGACTCTAAAGCCCCTCGTGTGTGATTGTAAGGTAGACACAACAAGGGATGAAGGGGGGATGTGGGCAGTGTGGTGGCCTAAGGCTGGTTAAGAAGATACCTGTTTTTTTGTTTAGTAGGTGGATCACAAGAAGGCCTTCAGTTTTTTGGCAACAAACCGATTCCCTCAAGGCAACAGGCTATGATTTTGGACAGTAAAGTAACTTGTCTAAAAAAAAACATCTCTCCTCTCCAATCATTCCTCGATCCCACACCGCTTTCTTCTAAATGATTCAGGATACTGATTTAGCTATTTGGCTACTCCTATCTGTGTCCAGGAGATCTGCGTTATAACCGGAACATCATCCAAAGTGTCCTTACTTAAGGACACTTCAACAAGGCTCTGAATAAAGGTGTCCTACGCCCAAACATAAGCATGTCGTTTTGTCCCAAAAATAAGCTCATATCTATGCAGACACCAAATGTATGCTCCTTTAATTTACATGTAATTCTCTTGGATAGTCACCTGTTGGCAGCATCCTGGGTTAAGGAATGGTTTTTTTTGGATGATCAAGTCCCTCAGTTAAGAACCTGATTCTTTATTGGATCAAGCTGCGTGTTTGGGTACGCTTTCGTTCTCTGATTATAGCATGGTGTTGTGTCTGTCAGAGTTCCAGCAGGAGATGGATCCTCGGGTTAACTGTACCAAGAAGCTCCGTGTCCACATCAAGCAGGACCCATGGAACCTCCCCAGCAGTGTACAGGCCCTCACACACACCATCGCCAAGTTCGTCGAAGGTAAGATGCACACGCTGAGACCTTGAAAAAGCCTCTGTAATGAGTATGTCTCCATCTGCAGTAAAAGTCCACAGAGGTACAAACTTGAGGCAGTGCACCATACAGTACACACAGAACACTGGACACAAAGGCCTTCATCCACACATTAGCCAAGTTGGAAGGTTAGTGCTGAATATGGTACATGCACACCAATTACAACAAAACTCGGGAACATCCCACCAATTACAACAAAACTCAGGAACATCACACCAATTACATCAAAACTCAGGAACATTACACCAGATGCAACAAAACTCAGGAACATCACACCAATTACAACAAAACTCAGGAACATCACACCAATTACAACAAAACTCAGGAACACCACACCAGATGCAACAAAACTCAGGAACATCACACCAATTACAACAAAACTCAGGAACACCACACCAGATGCAACAAAACTCAGGAACATCACACCAGATGCAACAAAACTCAGGAACATCACACCAATTACAACAAAACTCAGGAACATCACACCAATTACAACAAAACTCAGGAACACCACACCAGATGCAACAAAACTCAGGAACATCACACCAATTACAACAAAACTCAGGAACACCACACCAGATGCAACAAAACTCAGGAACATCACACCAGATGCAACAAAACTCAGGAACATCACACCAATTACAACAAAACTCAGGAACATCACACCAATTACAACAAAACTCGGGAACATCACACCAATTACAACAAAACTCGGGAACACCACACCAGATGCAACAAAACATGGGAACACCACACCAGATGCAACAAAACTTGGGAACACCACACCAGATGCAACAAAACTCGGGAACACCACACCAGATGCAACAAAACTCGGGAACACCACACCAGATGCAACAAAACTTGGGAACACCACACCAGATGCAACAAAACTTGGGAACACCACACCAGATGCAACAAAACTCGGGAACACCACACCAGATGCAACAAAACTCGGGAACACCACACCAGATGCAACAAAACATGGGAACACCACACCAGATGCAACAAAACTTGGGAACACCACACCAGATGCAACAAAACTCGGGAACACCACACCAGATGCAACAAAACTCGGGAACACCACACCAGATGCAACAAAACTTGGGAACACCACACCAGATGCCACAACACTCGGGAACACCACACCAGATGCAACAAAACTCGGGAACACCACACCGGATGCAACAAAACTTGGGAACACCACACCAGATGCAACAAAACTTGGGAACACCACACCAGATGCAACAAAACTCGGGAACACCACACCAGATGCAACAAAACTCGGGAACACCACACCAGATGCAACAAAACTTGGGAACACCACACCAGATGCCACAACACTCGGGAACACCACACCAGATGCAACAAAACTCGGGAACACCACACCAGATGCAACAAAACTTGGGAACACCACACCAGATGCCACAACACTCGGGAACACCACACCAGATGCAACAAAACTCGGGAACACCACACCAGATGCAACAAAACTTGGGAACACCACACCAGATGCCACAAAACTAGGGAACACCACACCAGATGCCACAACACTCGGGAACACCACACCAGATGCAACAAAACTAGGGAACACCACACCAGATGCCACAAAACTAGGGAACACCACACCAGATGCCACAACACTCGGGAACACCACACCAGATGCAACAAAACTAGGGAACACCACACCAGATGCCACAAAACTAGGGAACACCACACCAGATGCAACAAAACTAGGGAACACCACACCAGATGCCACAAAACTAGGGAACACCACACCAGATGCAACAAAACTAGGGAACACCACACCAGATGCAACAAAACTAGGGAACACCACACCAGATGCCACAAAACTCGGGAACATCACACCAGATGCCACAAAACTAGGGAACACCACACCAGATGCAACAAAACTAGGGAACACCACACCAGATGCAACAAAACTAGGGAACACCACACCAGATGCAACAAAACTAGGGAACACCACACCAGATGCCACAAAACTAGGGAACACCACACCAGATGCCACAAAACTAGGGAACACCACACCAGATGCCACAACACTCGGGAACACCACACCAGATGCCACAAAACTAGGGAACACCACACCAGATGCCACAAAACTAGGGAACACCACACCAGATGCAACAAAACTTGGGAACACCACACCAGATGCCACAACACTCGGGAACACCACACCAGATGCCACAAAACTAGGGAACACCACACCAGATGCCACAAAACTAGGGAACACCACACCAGATGCAACAAAACTAGGGAACACCACACCAGATGCAACAAAACTAGGGAACACCACACCAGATGCAACAAAACTAGGGAACACCACACCAGATGCAACAAAACTAGGGAACACCACACCAGATGCCACAAAACTAGGGAACACCACACCAGATGCCACAAAACTAGGGAACACCACACCAGATGCAACAAAACTAGGGAACACCACACCAGATGCAACAAAACTAGGGAACACCACACCAGATGCCACAACACTCGGGAACACCACACCAGATGCCACAAAACTAGGGAACACCACACCAATTACAACAAAACTCAGGAACATCACACCAATTACAACAAAACTCAGGAACACCACACCAGATGCAACAAAACTCAGGAACATCACACCAGATGCAACAAAACTCAGGAACATCACACCAATTACAACAAAACTCAGGAACATCACACCAATTACAACAAAACTCGGGAACATCACACCAATTACAACAAAACTCGGGAACACCACACCAGATGCAACAAAACATGGGAACACCACACCAGATGCAACAAAACTTGGGAACACCACACCAGATGCAACAAAACTCGGGAACACCACACCAGATGCAACAAAACTCGGGAACACCACACCAGATGCAACAAAACTTGGGAACACCACACCAGATGCAACAAAACTTGGGAACACCACACCAGATGCAACAAAACTCGGGAACACCACACCAGATGCAACAAAACTCGGGAACACCACACCAGATGCAACAAAACATGGGAACACCACACCAGATGCAACAAAACTTGGGAACACCACACCAGATGCAACAAAACTCGGGAACACCACACCAGATGCAACAAAACTCGGGAACACCACACCGGATGCAACAAAACTTGGGAACACCACACCAGATGCAACAAAACTTGGGAACACCACACCAGATGCAACAAAACTCGGGAACACCACACCAGATGCAACAAAACTCGGGAACACCACACCAGATGCAACAAAACTTGGGAACACCACACCAGATGCCACAACACTCGGGAACACCACACCAGATGCAACAAAACTCGGGAACACCACACCAGATGCAACAAAACTTGGGAACACCACACCAGATGCCACAACACTCGGGAACACCACACCAGATGCAACAAAACTCGGGAACACCACACCAGATGCAACAAAACTTGGGAACACCACACCAGATGCCACAACACTCGGGAACACCACACCAGATGCAACAAAACTCGGGAACACCACACCAGATGCAACAAAACTTGGGAACACCACACCAGATGCCACAAAACTAGGGAACACCACACCAGATGCCACAACACTCGGGAACACCACACCAGATGCCACAACACTCGGGAACACCACACCAGATGCAACAAAACTTGGGAACACCACACCAGATGCCACAAAACTAGGGAACACCACACCAGATGCCACAACACTCGGGAACACCACACCAGATGCCACAACACTCGGGAACACCACACCAGATGCCACAACACTCGGGAACACCACACCAGATGCCACAACACTCGGGAACACCACACCAGATGCCACAACACTCGGGAACACCACACCAGATGCCACAACACTCGGGAACACCACACCAGATGCCACAACACTCGGGAACACCACACCAGATGCCACAACACTCGGGAACACCACACCAGATGCCACAACACTCGGGAACACCACACCAGATGCCACAACACTCGGGAACACCACACCAGATGCCACAACACTCGGGAACACCACACCAGATGCAACAAAACTCGGGAACACCACACCAGATGCAACAAAACTTGGGAACACCACACCAGATGCCACAAAACTAGGGAACACCACACCAGATGCCACAACACTCGGGAACACCACACCAGATGCAACAAAACTAGGGAACACCACACCAGATGCCACAACACTCGGGAACACCACACCAGATGCAACAAAACTTGGGAACACCACACCAGATGCCACAACACTCGGGAACACCACACCAGATGCAACAAAACTTGGGAACACCACACCAGATGCCACAAAACTAGGGAACACCACACCAGATGCCACAACACTCGGGAACACCACACCAGATGCCACAACACTCGGGAACACCACACCAGATGCAACAAACTCGGGAACACCACACCAGATGCAACAAAACTTGGGAACACCACACCAGATGCCACAAAACTAGGGAACACCACACCAGATGCCACAACACTCGGGAACACCACACCAGATGCCACAAAACTAGGGAACACCACACCAGATGCCACAAAACTCGGGAACACCACACCAGATGCCACAACACTCGGGAACACCACACCAGATGCAACAACACTCGGGAACACCACACCAGATGCAACAACACTCGGGAACACCACACCAGATGCCACAACACTCGGGAACACCACACCAGATGCCACAACACTAGGGAACACCACACCAGATGCCACAACACTCGGGAACACCACACCAGATGCAACAACACTCGGGAACACCACACCAGATGCCACAACACTCGGGAACACCACACCAGATGCCACAACACTAGGGAACACCACACCAGATGCCACAACACTCGGGAACACCACACCAGATGCCACAACACTCGGGAACACCACACCAGATGCAACAACACTCGGGAACATCACACCAGATGCAACAACACTCGGGAACACCACACCAGATGCAACAACACTCGGGAACATCACACACAACAGATGCATAAATATAAAGGTTTGAGATGAAACCACTTAAACTGAGTTGTAGAGCAGAAGCCTCTCCCTGGTTAGTCCTTAGCATCCCAAATACAGTGCCTTCAGTAAGTATTCATACCCCTTGACTTATTCCACATTTTGTTGTGTTACAGTAGAGGTGGGGAACCTTTTTGCCATCAAGGGCCATTTGGATATTTATAAATTAATTTGGGGGACATATTATTACAATTTGCTATTTTCTCCATTATTCATGTTTTAATGTGACTTTGATCACTGACATTGGTTTTATAGTTTAAATATGACTTTTATGATGTGTGTCCTTGAGTATTTAGAAAAGTGCTAGTCCTTTTTAAATAAATATTAGTATTGTAAATAATGTTGTTATTATGATTACTTGTTCAAACTCACCTCTAATCTGATGGCTGGAACTGTTCATCTTTGACGAGGCATTTGAATTCAGCTGGCAGTGAAGATGACGCTACTCCCAGCTGGTTTTCCTGGTTTGTGTCAGTCAGTCTTGAGCAGAATCGAGTGTTTGCAAGAGTCAGTTTGGAAAAGAACTGCTCACAGCAGGAGGTCGTCCCGAACACAGACGCAAATATAATTGCACGTCTCCTCAGAACAGGAAAATGCTCAGCACTAACGTACATTTTGTAGAACTCAAGGAGAGGGAGGTTGTTGTACCTGGCTTTGAGCTCACTATTGCTTTGCAGCTCAATGACTTCCTGTTGTAGGCCATCCGGCACATCCGCTGGTTCGACGTTAAACGGGGTTGCAAATATGTTCTACTCCAGTTGTTTACTTTTCACAAACTTAAACTGCTCACAAAATGCCTTTGCGAGCTTTCCACACTCACCGCCATATTCTGACGTAAACTCAGGCTCTTGTCCTTGCAGAGTAGGAAAATGCACTGTGTTACCCCTTTCTAGTTGGACTTGCCACAGCTTTAATTTCGCTTCGAACGATTTCACGTTTGACAGCAGATCGTTGAGAAGCTGGTTCGGCCCTTGGAGCTTGATGTTAAAGTCAGACAGACACTTGGTTATGTCCACCATGAAGGCCAAATCACACATCCACTTGTCATCACTCAGTTCCACGACAGGTTTCTCTTTCATCTCCATGAATAGTTTTACTTCATCCTTCAGTCCGTAAAACTGCCCGAGCATGTTTTTCCTGGCTCAACCATCGCACCTCGCAGTGGTAAACCAGATCACCATACTCCGATTCAAGGTCCCTCAATAGCTCCTTAAACTGGCGGTTATCCAGCCCTTTGCTTTTGATCAAATTGAGGGTCGACGGGACAGTTGCCATTACGTTGTTCGGGCTTCAGGGACTGTGCACACAGACTTTCTTGATGTGTGCTGCCGTTGCATACAATTAAATCAGTTGGATCAAGACTGAGACAACTCATTTATTTTTTCACTAATGCTGTTAACCCCTTTTTCGAGCCACTTCATTTTTTTTTACCGTAGCTCAGATTTGCTCATAGCCGAGACAAGTATCTCAAACAAGTCCTCACCTCTGGTGGTGCCATGCATGGCTTCCAAAGACAGCAATTCCTGCCTTGTGTCAAACTCAGCAGTAATCCCATGCACAAAAAATGGCAAATTGGGCAGTATTTGTTGTCAGTCATTTCATCACATGAAGAAGGTTTTCAAGAAGGAGTCCTTCAATGTTTTTTCAATATCTTGTGCCATGTCAGTTATCGCTCCGTGACAATTCTTCAAGACAAACTGACACTTTGGAACAATTTAACTTTGCCTGGTGCTAGCAACTCTGCAGTGGCAAGGAGACACTCTTTTACAAAAACTCCTTCCGAATGAGGCTTCAGTTTCTTTGCGATAAGCTAGCTCACCACAGAACCTGCTTGCATAACATCTTCCCCATCTAAACGAGGTTTCGTGAAGGCGGCTTGTTGGACACCCCGCTGAAGAGCAATGACTTTATCCACACCAAGTTGTCCTCGCAACTCATTCAGTTTAGCATGTTTCGAGCTGTAATGACGCTCAAATTTTTTACTATTTTATTTTAGTGAAAAAAATTATGTCTAGAGAAAATAAATATATTTATGAATTGGCAAGGGGGCCTGATCAAACGGTCTCGTAGGCCGTATACGGCCTGGAGGCCGGACGTCCCCCACCCCTGTGTTACACCTTGAAATTCAAAATGGATTAAATATTGTTATTTCTCACCCATCTACACATAATACCCCATAATGACAAAGTGAAAACACGTTTTTAGAAAAAATTGAAAATGTTTTGAAAATTGAAAATGAAATACAAATATCTCATTTACATGTATTCACACCCCTGAGTCATGTTAGAATCACTTTTGACAGCGATTATAGCTGTGAGTCTTTCTGGGTAAGTCTCAAAGAGCTTTGCACAACTGGATTGTACAATATTTGCACATTATTCTTTTCAAAATTCTTCAAGCTCTGTCAAATTGTCTATTGATCATTGATAGACAACCATTTTCAAGTCATGCCATAGATTTTCAAGCAGATTTCAGTCAAAACTATAACTTGGCCACTCAGGAACATTCACAGTCTTCTTGGTAAGCAACTCCAGTGTAGATTTTGCCTTGTGTTTTAGGTTATTGTCCTGCTGAAAGGTGAATTCATCTTCCAGTGTCTGGTGGAAAGCGGACTGAACCAGGTTTTCCTCTAGGATTTTGCCTGTGCTTAGCTCCATTCCATTTCTTTTTTTATCCTGAAAAACTCCCCAGTTCTTAACAATTACAAGCATACCCATAACATGATGCAGCCACTATTATGCTTGAAAACATAGAGGGTGGTACTTTGTAACATGTTGTATTGGATGTCCCCCAAACATAACACTTTGTATTCAGGACAAAAAGTGAATTGCTTTGCCACCTTCTTTGCAGTATTACTTTACTGTCTTGTTGCAAACAGGATGAAAGATGTATTTTTTTTCACTCTGTCAATTAGGTTAGTATTGTGGAGTAACTACAATGTTGTTGAACCATCCTCACTTTTCTCCTATCACAGACATTACACTTTGTAACTGTTTTAAAGACACCATTGGCCTCATGTTGAAATCCCTGAGTGGTTTCCTTCCTCTCCGGCAACTGAGTTAGGAAGGATGCCTGTGTCTTTGTAGTGACTGGGTGTATTGATACACCATCCAAAGTGTAATCAATAACCATGCTCTAAGGGATATTCAATGTCTGTTTTTTTGTTTTATTCCCCATCTACAAATAGGTGTTATTATTTGTGAGGCATTGGAAAGCCTTCCTGGTCTTTCTGGTTGAATCTGTGTTAGAAAATCACTGCTCGCCTGAGGAACCTTACAGATAATTGTATGTATGGGGTACAGAGATGAGGTAGTTATTCAAAAATCATGTTAAACACTTGTATTGCGCACAGAGTGAATCCATGCAACTTATTATGTAACTTGATAAGCACATTTTTACTCATGAACTTATTTAGGTGTTGAATACATGTTGACTCAAGATATTTCAGCTTTCATTTTGAACTAATTTGTAAAAATGTCATAATTCCACTTTGACATAATGGGGTATTGTGTGTAGGCCAGTGACATAATGGGGTATTGTGTGTAGGCCAGTGACATAATGTGGTATTGTGTGTAGGCCAGTGACATAATGGGGTATTGTGTGTAGGCCAGTGACATAATGGGGTATTGTGTGTAGGCCAGTGACATAATGGGGTATTGTGTGTAGGCCAGTGACATAATGGGGTATTGTGTGTAGGCCAGTGACAAAAATACCTCTTTTTTTAATCAGGCTGTAACACAACAAAATATGGAAAATGTCAAGGGGTGTGAACTCTTTCTGAAGGCGCAGTGTATTAATCCAACATTCTGACTCTATTTATTTCAGTCGGAGTGTGTGTTTGTGTGGGAATTAAGTGTGTGTGTGTGCCTAAATCCCTGATCAGATCACACTTCTGTGAAAGTGAGTGTGTGTGTGTGACTTTGTGTGTGACTTTGTTTGTGTGTGTGTTTGACTTTGTGTGTGTGTTTGTGACTTTGTGTGTGTGTTTATGACTTTGTGTGTGTGTTTGTGACTTTGTGTGGTTGTTCATGACTTTGTATGTGTGTTTGACTCTGTGTGTTTGACTCTGTGTGTGTGACTGTGTGTGTGTGTGACGTTGTGTGTGAAATAAGCAGTGGAACAGCGTAACCTCTCAAGATGACTTCCTCACCCAGCCTCTATGCTGCCAAGGTTTTTAATGTTCCACAAACACCACTGTGGCTTTGATATTGATACTAAACACACACAGATTCATATTATCTGTGTGCTTCAGTTGTGACGTTAGTCTTCACATGTGTAGAGACCTATCTAGACCTAACGGGGCGGTTGGTGAGAGACATCCTATCAGGTTTTATGGGTCAGAAGCACCAAAGTATCCTAAAGTCTCTGAGAGTCTAACCTTGGTTTGTTCTTCACTATTCCAGAGGTGAAGACACGACTGCTCTTGGTCCTACTACAGTACACAGGTTGGTTTTCCTCTCCTCATAAATGCCTTGGATGTAAAAAACAATGTACAGTTGATAGGGACACACACACACACACCACAGTGTCCTCAATACACACATCTGCAATGAAACAGAGGAGTGAAATTGAATTCTAGGGACTAAACTGCAGATCATCTACATAGCTCTCTCTCCACACGGTAATTGAGACACTAGCTAAGACCTCCTAAAACACCTACAGGAACAAAGTCCCTCATGATCCCATTACAGCACCCTTAAGAACACATATCTCCCTATTTCTCAAGGTTATAGAGTGAACAGATTCTCCTGAGTAGCGCAGCGGTCTACGGCACTGCATCTCTGTGATACAGGCGTCACTACAGACCCTGGTTTGATCCCGGGCTGTATCAAAACCGTCCGCGATCTGGAGTCCCATATGGCGGCGCACAATTGGCCCAGCGTCGTCCGGGTTAGGGGAGGGGTAGGCCGTCATTGTAAAATAAGAATTTGTTCTTAATTGACTTGCCTAGTTAAATACTAACAAATCATTTAATAAAAGATAAGAATGTGGCATAGAGGAGGCACATTATGAATTCTACTGGAGGTTCCTGAACCCATTTTAAAATGAGTGCATTGCTTAACTTCTCCTTGCAGGCAATTTTTCAGGAAATGATGGCACCAGACAATTTATTTTCAGCTACAGACCACCTGTCTCTTGACTCCATGTATTTCAAATTCATGTTTTATGCCCAACTGACTTGAACGTTGACCACAATTGAACTTTGAAAAACTTTTAACTCGACCCAGGGAGTTAATGTAATTTGTGTTCAGCATCGATAACAAGTTCATTTTCTCTCACACACCTCCCCTATCTCTGTCTCTTCCTCTCACTCTCTTCCTCCCTCTCTCTCCCCCCCCATACCACCCTCCATCTCTCCCTCTCTCTACCTCCCTCCATCCCTCCCGCTCTCTACCTCCCTCATCCCTCCCTCTCTCTACCTCCCTCATCCCTCCCTCTCTCTACCTCCCTCCCTCTCTCTACCTCCATCCATCCCTCCCTCTCTCTACCTCCCTCACTCCATCCCTCCCACTCCCTCTTTCTCTCTCTCTCTCTCTCTCTCCTCTCTCTCTCTCTCTCTCTCTCTCTCTCAGTCTCCTCTCTCATCTCTCTCTCTCTCCTCTCTCTACCTCCCTCCATCCCTCCCTCTCTCTCTCAACCTCCCTCCATCCCTCCCTCTCTCTCTCTACCTCCCTCCATCCCTCCCTCTCTCTCTCTACCTCCCTCCATCCCTCCCTCTCTCTCTCTAACCTCCCTACATCCCTCCCTCCCTCTCTCTACCTCCCTCCTTCTCTCTACCTCCCTCCATTCCTCCCTCCCTCTCTCTACCTCCCTCCTCTCTCTACCTCCCTCCATCCCTCCCCCTCTCTCTCTACCTCCCTCCATCCCTCCCTCTCTCTCTCTACCTCCCTCCATCCCTCCCTCCCTCTCTCTACCTCCCTCCTTCTCTCTACCTCCCTACATCCCTCCCTCCCTCTCTCTACCTCCCTCCTTCTATCTACCTCCCTCCATCCCTCCCTCCCTCTCTCTACCTCCCTCCTTCTCTCTACCTCCCTCCATCCCTCCCTCTCTCTCTCTACCTCCCTCCATCCATCCCTCTCTCTCTCTACCTCCCTCAATCCCTCCCTCCCTCTCTCTACCTCCCTCCTTCTCTCTACCTCCCTCCATCCCTCCCTCCCTCTCTCTACCTCCCTCCTTCTCTCTACCTCCCTCCATCCCTCCCCCTCTCTCTCTACCTCCCTCCATCCCTCCCCCTCTCTCTCTACCTCCCTCCATCCCTCCCTCTCTCTCTCTCTACCTCCCTCCATCCCTCCCTCCCTCTCTCTACCTCCCTCCTTCTCTCTACCTCCCTCCATCCCTCCCACCCTCTCTCTACCTCCCTCCATCCCTCCCTCCATCCCTCCCTCCCTCTCTCTACCTCCCTCCATCCCTCTAGACTCAGAGATCCAGTTAAGAAGAGATATGGTATTCTGTCAGTCTCTGGTAGCAGCTGTTTGTGCCTTCTCCCAACACCTACTGGCTGTTCTCAACCAGGTAACAGTGAGTTTGTGTGCGTGTGTGTGTGTGCGTGCGAGGGCGTGCTTGTGTGTGCATTTCAACATTTCTATAACTTTCCCCAAATTCTCCAGAATCAGGAGGCAATGACCAGGAAGTACGGGATCCTCCGGGAATTGGGGAAAATTACTGGAATTTTGTAACCCTACAGCTAGCGTAACATTTTAACCCCCCCCCACCCCCCCCCCCCTCCAGACCCAGGGATCAGGCAGGGAGGCAGACCCAGAGGCCCCGGACCCCCAGGACCCTCAGGAGGCCCAGGAGGCAAGCCGACGGTGGCTGGAACAGATAGCCTCCGCTGGGCTACTTCTCCACTTCCAGTCCCTCCTCTCTCCCAACCTGGTGAGTGACTGGCAGACAGGAAGCTATCAACAACCCCTGGACACTCATTGCATATTGAGGCTAAATATGATTGATTTGCAACACACAAAAAATGCTAAGATGTTGCCCCCAAATATTCCACATTATTCAAAATACTCTGCACGGCACCTGATTCAAAACTAGATTAGAATAGTATATTGTAAGCCCTGTTAGTTCTTTACCAGAGGAGATGCTTGGTGGCCTCACCTCACCTCATCTCCACGCCAAATCAGCTCCAGAACAAAGACAAACAAACTTAGTGCTCCTGTGTGTATGTGACCGCCCGCAGTGGAGTTGAATTGATTGTGCATGTGTGCGTGTGTGCGTGTGAGTGTGTGTGTGTGTGCGTGTGCGTGCGTGCGCGTGTACCGGGCTCCCTGGAGAGGGGTAGGACGGTGACGTTAGGTTGATTGCGGTTTTGAACAGCCATGTCATTGTACTGTGACTGTCCTCAGAGGAGCGACTGTCCTCTTGTTTAATGAGGGGACTTGGCTCTCCTAGCGTCCTACAGTACACCCAATACTGCCCCTCCATGGTTCAGCAACCGGACACTATGTAGCTCTGTAGCCCAGCTTAGCACTGCTGTGTTGGTACAGTTCAGTACAGGATAACCGATAACAGACCAGATTTGACCTCTGTCAATCCCCACACACATACGTCTACATTAGGATAGTTGCAGAACTCGTAGTTGTAGTCAGTTCTTGATCAGTGCACTTTGTTTAAGTGCACTAGAGCACTACAGTTTGTCATTGTGTTAGAGAGACTCTCCAAGTCTAACTTCACCCACTTAGAGAACAGAGGAGGAAGAGTTTTGCCCCCTGGTCTGAAGGGGATGAAGGGAAGAATATCACTCAGAAAGCAATTATTTTTCCCAGTGATATTTTCGAATCATTATTTATACACTGACTGAATGGTTGAGATAGCCAAAATGTCATTTAAAGTGAAAAGAAGTGGAATTTTCTGGATTTCAGAAGTGAAACTCCATTTAATTTGAGACAGGATTAAGTAAGAGGATCTCCCTCTCCCTCTCCCTCTCCCTCTCCCTCTCCCTCTCCCTCTCCCTCTCCACATCTTAACTCTAAGCAGAGGCACTGTACCTGCAGGTGCAAGCAAAAATCAAAGGCAGTGGTGTGTGTGTGCATGCCGAACCGTGTGTGTGTGTGTGTGTGCATGCCGAACCGTGTGTGTGTGTGTGTGTGTGTGTGTGTGTGTGTGTGTGTGTGTGTGTGTGTGCATGCCGAACCGTGTGTGTGTGTGTGTGTGTGTGTGCATGCCGAACCGTGTGTGTGTGTGTGTGTGTGTGTGTGTGTGCATGCCGAACCGTGTGTGTGTGTGTGTGCATGCCGAACCGTGTGTGTGTGTGTGTGTGTTAAACCCGCTCTCGGTGAACCTTGCCACACACCATTCCGAGGTAGTGGTTGGTTCCTGGTAAGCAACGACCGTACTCTCTGTTCTCACACGACAGTCAGTCAGGGCATCCCTAATATCTCTTCAGTAACACTTCAACCACACAGTAGGTACATAATGCTTCTGCTGCACCGTTTATTAGAGAGGGGGGGGGATAAGATGGAGAGAGAGAGGAGGAGTGTGACAGAGGAGCAGATAGGCACTAGCCAAAGCGTTTCCTTCTCCTCTGTGTCTGGCCTGGGAGCAGATGTGTTAGTTGTTTGTGTGAGAGGATGTTGTGACGGATGTTGGGAAGGGAAGCAGACACACACACCAGGCACTGTACACTCACTTTAACCCACACGCACCAACATGTAAACAAACTGCTTGGAGAATAGGAAAGGAAGCAGACACACACATTCTCTCACATGCTGACCCACTGTTGTGTTTCTCTGTCTCAAACACACATTCTCTCACACGCTGACCCACTTTTGTGTTTCTCTGTCTCAAACACACATTCTCTCACACGCTGACCCACTGTTGTGTTTCTCTGTCTCAAACACACATTCTCTCACACGCTGACCCACTGTTGTGTTTCTCTGTCTCAAACACACATTATCTCACACGCTGACCCACTGTTGTGTTTCTCTGTCTCAAACACACATTATCTCACACACAAAGTTGTGTGTTTCTCTGTGCAGACTGACAGTTGTGGCTGCTTCGCGAGATGGATTGTTGTCTCTACCTTCTTACCCTTTGTGCTGTTGTCTGTGCCCAATAATATTTGTGCCATGTTTTGTGTTGCTGCCATGTTGTGTTGCTACCATGTTGTTGTTATGTTTTGTTGCTACCATGTTATTATGTTGTGTTGCTACCAAACTGTGTTGTCATGTGTTGCTGCCATGTTGTGTTGCTGCCATGTTGTTGTTATGTTGTGTTGCTACCATGTTGTTGTTACGCTGTGTTGCTACCATGTTGTTATGTTGTGTTGCTACCATGTTGTTATGTTGTGTTGCTACCATGTTGTTATTATGTTGTGTTGCTACCATGTTGTTAAGTTGTGTTGCTACCATGTTGTTGTTATGTTGTGTTGCTACCATGTTGTTGTTATGTTGTGTTGCTACCATGTTGTTATTATGTTGTGTTGCTACCATGTTGTTGTTGTGTTGTGTTGCTACCATGTTGTTATTATGTTGTGTTGCTACCATGTTGTTGTTATGTTGTGTTGCTACCATGTTGTTGTTATGTTGTGTTGCTACCATGTTGTTATTATGTTGTGTTGCTACCATGTTGTTGTTATGTTGTGTTGCTACCATGTTGTTATTATGTTGTGTTGCTACCATGTTGTTGTTATGTTGTGTTGTTATTATGTTGTGTTGCTACCATGTTGTTAATATGTTGTGTTGCTACCATGTTGTTGTTATGTTGTGTTGTTATTATGTTGTGTTGCTACCATGTTGTTGTTATGTTGTGTTGCTACCATGTTGTTGTTATGTTGTGTTGCTACCATGTTGTTATTATGTTGTGTTGCTACCATGTTGTTGTTATGTTGTGTTGCTACCATGTTGTTATTATGTTGTGTTGCTACCATGTTGTTGTTATGTTGTGTTGTTATTATGTTGTGTTGCTACCATGTTGTTGTTATGTTGTGTTGCTTCCACACTGTGTTGTCATGTGTTGCTGCCATGCTATGTTGTTGTCTTAGGTGTCTCTTTATGTAGTGTTGTGTTGTCTCTCTTGTTGTGATGTGTGTTTTGTCCTATATTTAAATGTTTGATCCCAGCCCCCGTCCCCGCAGGAGGCCTTTTGGTAGGCCGTCATTGTAAATAAGAATGTGTTAACTGACTTGTATAGTTTAATTTTTTTTTAAATTAAAACTGATGAGCAGGCCATGTTGGAGGGTTGACTGATTGTGTTTCTCTCTACAGACTGATGAGCAGGCCATGTTGGAGGGTTGACTGATTGTGTTTCTCTCTACAGACTGATGAGCAGGCCATGTTGGAGGGTTGACTGATTGTGTTTCTCTCTACAGACTGATGAGCAGGCCATGTTGGAGGGTTGACTGATTGTGTTTCTCTCTACAGACTGATGAGCAGGCCATGTTGGACAGTTGACTGATTGTGTTTCTCTCTACAGACTGATGAGCAGGCCATGTTGGAGGGTTGACTGATTGTGTTTCTCTCTACAGACTGATGAGCAGGCCATGTTGGAGGATACTCAGGTAGCTCTGATTGACTTGGAGAAAGTCACCTTCTACTTCAGAGAGTTTGAAGGAGAACCACTGGTTGCAAGTATGTATGGAGAGACATGATCCTGTACGACATAGTGTAAATCTATAGGAGATCACCCCCTGTCCCGACTCCATTCATTTAGATAACATTATCTTGCTGTAAATGGAATTCAACTCATTTCAATTACATTCAGCTCAGCTTCATTCAATCCCATTTGGCTTGTTGTGTTCCCTGCTGTATATAACACGTTGTTTATTAAACCTGTTATGTTCCCATCTGTATAACTACGCACCAAATGGAACCTGCTGCTCGTAGGGCTCTGGTCAAAAGTAGTGCACTATGTAGGGAATAGGGTTGCATTGATGACGCAGCCTATGTATGGCCCTAGAACCTTGCTGTCTCTCTCTCCCAGACATGCCCATGTCGTATGAGGTGGAGGGGACCCGCCAGGCCCTGAAGGTCTGTTTCTACCTGGAGACATTCTACTTCTCCCAGCTACCCCAGCGCCTCCGGAACGGAGGAGGCTTCAAGATCTACCCTGCCCTGTTCACCCAGGGTAAGACCCCGCTTGGCCAAACAGGGTCCATTATCACAACGAACGATCAGAGAAGGAACGTTGATCTAGGATCACTTTTGCCTTTTAGATCATGATGAAGACGGTTACACGGAAGGGGAGGAACTGATCCTAGATCAGCACTCCTTCTCTGTGATGCTTTATGAATACGGGTCAGGATATTGGTGGATTCTCGTAATTGTTTGTCTTTTTTTTGTCTTCTCTAGCATTTCACGTGTTTAATTTCATATCTATATCACTACCTCTATAATGCATGGTTGGGAAAGAGCCTGCAGGGCGTTTCACTGTACTGTTTAACACCTGCTGGGTCCTGTGCATGTGACAGTAAAACTAGAGTGCTGTATCTCTGCAGTAACACATTGTAATGTGTCTCTCTCCCCTCTCCGTCTCCCCTCTGTCTCTCCTCTCTCTCACCTCTCCCCCTCTCTCTCTCCTCCCCTCTCTCTCCTCCCCCCCTTTCTCTGTCTCCTCTCTCTCTCCCTCTCTCTCTCTTTTCCTCCTCCTCCTCTCTCCTCTCCCACTCTGTCACTGTGTGTGTGTAGCTCTAGAGAGTATGGAAGGGTATTACTACAGGGATAGTGTGTCTGTAGAGGAATACCAGGCTCAGATTAACTCTGCCTCGCTGGACAAAGTCAAACAGTACTACAAGAGACTGAGGTATGGGCTGCTAGTACACACACACACACGTTCTCTAACCTTTGCGAAAGACTTCTCCCGACATCGCCTGTTGACAGGCTGATAGGATTGATATGACTTCTATAGTTTTACTTCCTTCCTGTCTGCCCAGTGTGTTGTTCCTGTCCTCAAGGAGAAACAGCAGAGACATTAGAGCTTCTCTCTGCAGGTTGTCTAATATACTTTGACACAACATTCCATTCCAGCACACACACACACACACATGCACGCTCGCGCACACACATATACTCATGCACACACACACTCACGCGCACACACACACACATTCTGGCGCCTGGCTGCCACCCAGAACACACAGCAGGCCAGCAAAGTGATTTGCTGAATAGGCACAGCGGGACTGTGCTGTGATTGGTCGAGAACAGCACAGCAGGTCAGCACCTTGATTGGCTGAAAGCACCCAGCGTGTCGGCACAATGATGGTGATGGAGTACCACTGCAGAGCCGGGTGGACCCGGTTTCCTCACGCCCCATTGGCACACACACACATGGGGCCCCTCCCCTGATTGGCTACCCACCCCCATCGAATAATGACATGGAAATGATATACAGGGTTTCTATAAGATTCAGAACATCTGTGAGAATTGGAAATCTGGGGTTGTGCCTATATAGTGCAGTGCTTTTGACCAGAGCCTTAAGTGCCCTGGTCAAAAGTAGAGCACTTTAAAGGGAATTGGACGCAATTTGGGAAGCAGCCATGGAGTGTTTTAATACATCTTTACCACCCCCCCTTCCATCTGGGTGACCTGTTAAGTACTGTCATATCTCTGTGATATGAGGTCTAAATATCAATGGGTTTTTATATTAAAGCAAAATAAGTGAGATTTCAGAAGATGCGGGGGGAAAACCGAACGTTTTCGTTCTTCAATGTGTGTGTCTGTTAGGGGGGGTGGGGGGGGCAAGCGAACTGTGTCTTTCCATTATTGTTAATTAAGGAGTGAAAAGCAGCTTTGGCAAATGGTCTCCTATCAGGTTCTGTTCGTCCAGAGTGACTTCCAGTCAGTGCATTCATCTTAAGATAGCTAGGTGTCACAACCACATAGCTGTCATAGTAAGTTCATCTTTCCTCAATAAGGTCAGCAAAGTCTAGAAAGTTAGTTTACAAAAGGCTTTTTTGTTGTTTTTTACTGGGGGGGTTGTGGGATTATTTATGATACACTTTGTAGAGGCAGGGTTTCAGGTGTTTTCGGAAGATGGGGAAGGGACTCTGCTGTCCTAGCTTCAGGGGGAAGCTGGCTCCACCAGTGTAGGGGACGTGGCTGCACAAAGCAGTGAAAGGCAAGGGAATAGACTGTAACACCAGTGTTACCCTAGTGTCTACACCCTTATGCTATACTAGGGGAAGTGTGTTTCCATAGCTAGGGCTGGGAGTGAGGACTTGTGAAGGGCAGAATCAACAATCTTGGCATAATCAAGACAGTTGCTTTGTGAGAAACTGTTAAAGTTCACAGTTAACCGTTGTTATGTAAACGCCAGCTGAAAAGTACCAGTGGCCTGGCTTTGGCCCCAAGTGAGAGAGAGTTGCTGGCCAGCGTAGATGGAAACAGAACTGAGCCTTTTGGGTAAAACGTTAGCGTAAATCCTATATGGAATTGCACCATAAGCGTGATAGGGAACTAAACTATTTGGACACTTGGCTACTCTCAGTGCTAGCAGTAGAGACTGCCAATAAAAGCTTGAGTTGGAGATGGAGGCTTGAGGCGGCAGGTAGCCTAGTGGTTAGAGCGTTGTGCCAGTAACCGAAAGGTTGCTAGATCGAATCCCTGAGCTGACAAGGTACAAATCTGTCGTTCTGTCCCTGAAAAAGTCAGTTAACCCACTGTTCCAAGGCCGTCATTGTGAATAAGAATTTGTTCTTAACTGACTTGCCTAGTTAAACAAAGGTTAAATAAATACATAAATAATAATACAAAATATCTAGTACCAGATTAGTCTACTCCTTACATTAAAATCATCCTTCCAGATTTTGGCAATGAAGCCATTCCCCGAGTCAGATGAACGCATGGATACCATTTTTATGTCTCTGAATCCAGTATGATGGAAGTTAGGCGAGCCAATGCTAACTAGCGTTAGCGAAATGACTGGAAGTCAGGCTAGCAGTTACCGTAGACTCCAAGTCATTGCGCTAATGCTATTTAGCAAATGCGCTAACGCTGGTTAGCAACTTCATTTAAACTGCACGCGGAGACATTAAAATGGTGTCCACGAGTTCATCGGACTCTGGGGTAGTAGATAAAGGGCCTCATAGCCAAAATCCTGAAGGATCCCTTTAACCATTAGGGGGAGGCAAAAAATAGCTGACACTGAATCAGGGGTTAGATGCCAAAAAAAATCACTACCCCAAATGAAACACATATAGTTACCATCTGAGAGATCCTCACCACCTTTAGAGGGTTGCAGTCATGATAAACATTAAATGATATTAAGATCCGATAATGTAGTCAGATTTGACAATGTAGTCCAATCCGATAATGTAGCCAGATTAAATAATGTAGTCCGGTCATACAATGTAGTCAGATTAGATAATGTAGTCAGATTAGATAATGTGGTTTGACCAAATAATGTAGTCAAGTTAGATAATGTAGTCCAATCAGATAATGTAGTCAGATTTAGATAATGTAGTCAGATCAGATCATGAATATCATAGAGCGTAGCCTGATTTTAGATCTCAGTCAATGGAATAATGGGTTACAACGTCTTCCAAAGTACATTCCCATTCCGTTCCCCAATACCTGAGAGCCCGTCTGTTCAGCTACGTACGTGTTCATATCAGGCATGAAGTAAACATCTGTTCTTGATACTGGAGTTAATTAGTCCCAGAACTACGTAGGGCCCAAGATCAAACTCATTGAAGCGCCCCAAATGGCACCCTATTCCCTATCTAGTGCATTACTTTTGACCTGGTCATATACACTATGTAGGGACTAGGGTGCCATTTGGGACACATATATTGTGGTATGAATGGGGGAATCTGCCTTGGCTACGCTTGATTTAGAAACCGGCATCAGCCATTTGTGCGTGTGTGTGTGTTTGTGTGTGTCTGCCATGTGTGCCACATCATCCCCTAATACCTCTCATGTCTCAGGAGGGCAGTCAGCGTTACGTTTTTCATTTTAGTTGCAGCGTGATGGAGGGAGCTCAACAATAGGTCTTTCCATGATCTATTGCCTCATATTTTAGATAAACATCGTTGGTTTTTACTATAGCTACAGAAACTCAGTCAACCTGAGTCATTTTCCATCATTCTCTGATAGTTTGACCTTTTCAAATGTCTCTCTCTCTTTTTCTCTCTTTCTTTCTCTCTTTCTTTCTCTCTTTCTTTCTCTCTCTCTTTTCTCTCTTTCTCTCTTTCTCTCTCTATTTCTCTCTCTTTCTTTCTCTTTCTTTCTCTCTCTCTTTTCTCTCTTTGCTCTCTCTTTCTCTCTCTCTCAATCATTCTCTCTTTCTTTCTCTCTCTCTTTCTCTCAATCATTCTCTCTTTCTTTCTCTCTCTCTTTCTCTCAATCATTCTCTCTTTCTTTCTCTCTCTCTTTCTCTCAATCATTCTCTCTCTCTATTTCTTTCTTTCTCTCTCTCTCTATTTCTTTCTCTCTCTTTCTTTCTTTCTTTCTCTCTCTTTCTCTCTCTCTCTCTTTCTTTCCTTTCTCTCTCTCTCTCAATCATTCCCTCAATCATTCTCTCTCTCTCTCTCTCTCTCTCTCTCTCTCTCTCTCTGTCACAACATTATCCACTGGGTTTTTCTGGGGCTATTGTCCTCTTTTGTAGTGAATGAGAGTATTGGCATTTTCGAGGTGTCTGTCTGTGTGCTTCGTTTAATTGACTGTGTGTTAGCAGACTCTAGAGGGGTAAGGAGCTTCATGTTCAGCCCTGGAAATATCACCAGACTATGGAGACCGATACTGTGTGTGTGTGTGTGTGTGTATGTGTGACCATCTGCTAGCCTGCTTTACTACATGCCAGTTTCCTGTCAGTTCTCTGTACTCTCACAACCAAAAGTACACTACATGACCAAAAGTATGTTGACACCTGCTCATCGAACATCTCATTCCAAAATTCAGGGGCATTAATATGGAGTTGGTCCCCCCTTTGCTGCTATAACAGCCTCCACTCTTCTTGTTAGGTTAGATTACTCGTTGGTTATTACTGCATTGTCGGAACTAGAAGCACAAGCATTTCGCTACACTCGCATTAACATCTGCTAACCATGTGTATGTGACAAATAAATTTGATTTGATTTGGGAAGGCTTTCCACTAGATGTTGGAACTTTGCTGCAGGGATTTGCTTCCATTCAACCACAAAAGCATTAGTGAGGTCGGGCACTGATGTTTGGCGATTAGGCCTGGCTCGCAGTCGGCATTCCAATTCATCTCAAAGTTGTTCGATGGGGTTGAGGTCAAGGCTCTGTGCAGGCCAGTCAAGTTCTTCCACACCGATCTCGACAAACCATTTCTGTATGGACCTCACTTTGTGCACAGGGGAATTAGGGCCTTCCGCAAACTGTTGCCACAAAGTTGGAAGCACAGAATTGTATAGAATGTCATTGTAAGCTGTAGTGTTAACATTTCCCTTCACCGGAATTAAGGGGCCTAGCCCGAACCATGAAAAACAGCCCCAGCCCATTATTCCTCTTCCACCAAACTTTACAGTTGTCACTATGCATTTTGGCAGGTTCTCCTGGCATCCGCCAAACACAGATTCGTCCGTCGGACTGCCACATGGTGAAGCGTGATTCATCATTCCAGAGAACGCGTTTTCACTGCTCCAGAGTCCAATGGCGGCCAGCTTTACCCCACTCCAGCCAACGCTTGGCATTGCGTATGGTGATCTTAGGCTTGTGTGCGGCTGCTCGGCCATGGAAACTAATTTCATGTAGCTCCCGACTAACAGTTCTTGTGCTGATGTTGCTTCCTGAGGAAGTTTAGAACTCTGTAGTCAGTATTGCAACCGTAGACAGATGATTTTTACACACTAGGCGCTTCAGCACTCGGTGGTCCCGTTCTTGAGCTTGTGTTGCCTACCACTTTGCGGCTGAGCCGTTGTTGCTCCTAGACGTTTCCACTTCACAATAACAGCACTTACAGTTAACCGGGGCAGAAAGTTGATGAACTGACTTGTTGGAAAGGTGGCATCCTATGACGGTGCCACGTTGAAAGTCACTGAGCTCTTCAGTAAAGCCGTTCTACAACCAATGTTTGTCTACGGAGTTTGCATGGCTGTGAGCTCAATTTTATACACCCGTCAGCAATGGGTTTGTCTGCAATAGCCGAATCCAATCATTTTAAGGGGTGTCCATATGGTTCTGTATATGTAGTGTATTTTGTGTTCTTTTTTAGCTCCTAGATTTCACTCTAGCACCTTCGCATGTAAAGCCCCTGATGTTAAGATTCCCTTTATGCTGGAAAGGCACAGGACAGAACATATGTGTGTGTGCAATTTAGCTGACTCATCTGAAAAGAAGAACTTGGCATGGATGTGTGTGTGTGTGTGTGTTTATACTTGTGTGTGTGTGTACGACCTGAGCCGACGCGTACTAATTGAATTGACAGCGAAGACTCCAGGAGTAACAGGGAGCAGATGTGCTCTGTAAGCACAGGCTGGCGAGGCCACAGACGGGGAGAGGATGGGGGGTGGGAAGGCTGGGTTTGGGTGTTGGAGGTAGGTTTTGGGTTGGGGGACAGCTTCAGAACTCATCTACAGTGCAGAGAGAATCAGATTTCTGAGTTGTGCTGGCCGTCCAGGCCCAAAGCAGCCAAAACGAACTGTCCCTTTCAGCATAGTGTTACTGTTTCAGTCCAGAACTAGGGTTCAGACCAAGGCTTCTCATCCTAGTTGTCTCCTACGGCAGGTATCTATTAATTTCCCACTCTCTCTCTGTCAGTGTTCAAATGTTCCAGAACATACCAGTTCCTGTGAGAAGCTCGTACACACAAACCTCTTGTTAAATGATGCATGTGCCGTGTGAGGATGATATGGATTGACAAACGTAGCTACTGGTTTCATTGAAACCAAACAGATATTTGACCCCAAATATGACACAATTTCATCAGCCAAAAAGCAGTTGTCCAATATTCAATATTCAAAATCTATACAACTCAAATGGCCACCCATGTTCCTGTCATGTTCCTACACAACACTATAACACTATGTCTCTGCACTGACCACAGGCGGAGTTGGCTGTAATGTCACTCTCCTCTCCAGCCTGCGTCCCAAATGGCGCCCTATTCCCTTATACAAGTGCACGACATTTGACCCATAGGGTGCCATTTGGGATGCTTAAATCTCAGGCAGCTTGTTATCCTTGGAGCTTGGCCAGGGGAGCGGAGGTTGAACCCATAGATAGCTTGGTGGGCCGCCAACATCCCTGACAGGACCAAACTCACACAATACACACACTCCATATTACTCTACGTTACGGAGAGACAGAGAGAAATGCTAGTGATTGATTTAACAAAATTACGTTTGTCCACCAAACAACATACAGAGGATAAGTGAATAGAGTAATTGCAGTTACACTGCACGTGTGTGTGTGTGTAAAGGCAGTATTCGGTCATGTGTTTTTTTTTTTATCCTCTCTCTGTCGATCTCACTATACGCTCATCTATTGAAGTCTCTGCCAAGATGCATTGTGGGACTGATCCTCCTTCCGAGCTGTAAACTCAGTCACGTACGACACCAGTGCTGCGCGGGGGTGGCTTTGAAATATCCCAGCAGCCCATTGTCACGCACACACACACACATCGCCTACACCACATGCAGTACAGAGATATACGCTCGGCGGAAAGCCATCGCACCTGGTGGTGAAGTCATTCAAGTCATCCAAAAAACAGAAAGGAACCGGCCAAATCACTAACAGATGTCAGGTCCCATGGGATCTGATGAACCCTATACAAAGAGAGCACATGCATCCAGACACACAATGTTTTAGAAATGATATCTTCTCACATGTATTTAGTCATAGTTGAAAGCCGAAGATGCAGAAAACCTACAGTAACTCCGACTTTAATAGTTTGATTATTATTATATATTCTTTTCTCCATTCCATAGGCTTTTGTGAAGCTCATCTGGGTAGCGCTATGACAGTTTCCTCTTGTTCACTTTGTAAAACTTTGAAAGCAACACGCAGCACAGTGTCTGATGTGTAGATCAGAGTGGAAGCCTTACAGTTTAGGTCTCTGTCAGAGGGAATGTTGGCGGGGAATAGAATGCAGAATGCTCTGAATGTTTGTACAGTGTTCTCCGGCCTAGAAGCTTCCGCATGCTTCCCATCCGAAACAGTTTGTGCATATATTATGATGACGTTTTGTGCCGTTTTTGTTAGTTAGCTCTTCGTGTACGTTACATGTTTTTTTTATCGAGGCAAGCCGAATTCTGGAACCCGAAGTCTTTACGCCTCTTCGTCGGTCATTGGTCAACAGTAGGGATTCTTCAATGAAGTGTTTGTTGTCCTTCAACGATAGACGACTCGTTTTCATGCACATTTTTTCACTTGAGAATTACTGCACCAAACATCTTAGTTAAAATTCTGCAACTAAGATCTACTCAGATTTTTTTTTTTTATGAATTCCAACTAGTTTGAGGAATTGTGTATACAGGCTACGAGGTCTCAAGATGGACAAACATATTTTTTCTTGTTTTTCAAGCTAAGGTATTTTAAGGGAGTACGTGAGCACACCCGTTCAGTTCACTTAGTCGAATTCTCGTAGGCGCCAGGCGAACCGAAGCGTGCGGAAGCCCCTACAGTGACCCAGCCAGGGACTATAGTTCAATGAGGAGAAGAACAGAACATGTGTCGAGAACAGCAGGACCTCGAGAGAGGGGAAGGAGGAAGAGCAAGGGAGGGAAAGAAGAGGAGGGAAAGAAGGGAAAGAAGAGGAGGGAAAGAAGAAGAAGAGGAGGGAGGGAGGGAGGGAGGGTGGGAGGGAGGGAGGGAGGGAGGCCAGATGGAAGGAACGTTGAAATATATAATGCAAAACTAACATTACTGCAGGTTTTTGAGTTTAGCAGTTCAGTGACTTCTTATCTACAGCTAGATGAAGCAGTTAGTGTGTGCGTGGTGGTTGCCTAAAGCTAACATTAGACATGGGGGATCCTACAGAGCATCCCTTGCCTTGGCAGAGAGACTGTAGGCGTCAACTGCTGCTACGCGAAGTAGAGATGACGATAGAGCGTGCTTGGCACTCATACACAAGGCAGTGAAATCACCGGGCAGGGTTTCTGTCAGTAAAGCCATCCGAGATATCGATAGCTCATCTCTTCTCTCTGTGGATCAGCACATCTTCACGGCCTCAGGGGTCCTTGTCAAGCTGGGCACCATCTGATATTTATGTGTAGTTTATCCAGGTCGTACAGAAGAGTCCTCCATTGAGCTAGGCTGAATCCTAGCTTGGGCTGAATCCTAGCTTGGGCTGAATCCTAGCTTGGGCTGAATCCAAAATGTGTCATTCAAACTTTGTTTGAGGCACCGCTGCCAAGCTAGATACTTATTGGTAAATTTGATCCTGGTCATAAAGATCCCTCCAGTGATTGTAGGGCTGAATCTTACCTTGGGATATTAGTGCATGTCACTGATTGAGTAGTGACCTGGTGTCCTGTGTAATTCGTTGGGACTAGCTAAGCACAGGGAGGTGGAGCAGTACAGTAATTGCAAACTCGGTTGTGCTTGTGTCAACACACACACACACACACACACACACACACACACACACACACACACACACACACACACACACACACACACACACACACACACACACACACACACACACACACACACACACACACACACACACACACACACACACACACAAACCACTATGCAGCTTCAGTAACAGCTGGGAGCAGCTGCATCAAGCTGTGCTCAGTGTGCGGTCTGCTCCCTCGGGAACCTGTCAAACTAGGGTACAAGTAGGCAACCACTGGAAAAACCTGGGAGGATTCTACTTCTGTCTGTCGATCTTGCGCTCCCTCTCTTTCTCTCTCTTTCTATTTCTGTCTAGCTCTGTCAATCTCACTCTTTCCCTTTTTAAATAGGATGCCTTGGAAACCACAGACCGCTCTCCTTGAATTCCAAAATCTCAGGAAAGCCTCTTATCAGCCTGTGGAGCAGTGCTTACTCTGTGCTGTGCGTTCAGCCATGCGCATTTCTCTTTCTCCTGCTGTTCAGTGCCATTCTCTTGGCTGCAAAGGAGCTGAACGGTGCTGACAGGATGGCCATGTGTATTTCATATCCCGGGTTGAGCTGTGTGCTCCTAGGTTCCCATTGGGAGACTTAGAAAGAGGCAGACTGTTTCGAGGGTCTCCATGGGGACTGTTTCCAATGGGTTTCCAGGTGAAAGGGATGAGTGCTCTACTATATCTAACACCTTGGCTTTATGGGACGATTAGAGCAATACGGGACGATGGGACGATTCTTCAGCCTAGAGTTACAGGCTTTTATTCTAGTTTCGCACTAAAACGCCTGATTTAACCTACTAAACACTCATCCATCAAGTCATTGATTTGTTTATTCAGGATGTGAATCTGACAGTTTTAGATGTACGATTCTGAAACCTTTATAGAACCTTTAAGGCTCTGGAACCCTAGATTTGCTTCCTGTCTTTTAGCTCGTCCTTGTCGTCTGCAGTCTTAATAGCTGCTGTTTCCTGGTTGGTCCTTATTGGCTCCTGTTTCCTGGTTGGCTGATTTAGTGGACAGATGTGTTAAGCAGGGTGTGACATCACCAGTACGTGACTCTCATAAACCATAAACCCTGATCTACTGGGAGGCCTCAAGGACACCACATGACACGGGCTTCCTGCTCCTCAGATTGGGCTTCCTGCTCCTCAGATTGACAGCAGTGACAATGACTAGGTGTGAGCCACAAATGGCACATTATTCCCTATATAGTGCACTGACCCCCCCTATGGGCCCTGGTCAAATGTAGTGCACTGTATAGGGGATAAGGTGCCATTTGGGACACAGACTTTGACAATGACAGTGTGCTTGCGTCATCTGTTGACTGGCATGTGGTTCGGAGGCGTATAATAACTAGCATGTTATAGGCCATGGTCCTTTACCTCATGGTCAGAGGAGTAAGCAGGATATGATTGAACTCTACTATACACTATAAGACGTGAAAAAGTGTTCATTTCGTGGGCATTGCTTTTAGACTACTGCTTACTGTATGTGGGAACCCCCCCCCCCCCCTTAACCCATCACTACCCCCTAATCCCCCATCTAATACATTGTGACAAGGTAAACAGACAGCTGCTATGGGGGTGGTTGTGGGATGAGGAAATTATCTTCCTGAGTATGCATTCAGCATGCAGCACCCTGAGACCCAGCAGTCAGCGACTCAGCACAAATATCACTGAGAGAGCCTGCATCTCAAGTGGCACCCTATATTGTACATTACTGGCCCTGGTCAAATGTAGTGCACTACATAGGGACTAGGTGCCATTAGGGACACATCCAAAGGCACGTCATGAGGACTCCCTCCGCTAAAAAGTCATTAATTAGCCAATGGCGAGCCCGGTTCCACTCTGCTACAGCAGGGGGTTTGTGGGTGAATTTAATATCCAGTGAATGTCCTTCATCATCTCCGTGTCAATGATTTAGACACGGACCAGAATTCAGTTCTCTCTGGGTTAATACGGGGAGACACATAAATCCATCTCTCTCTGGGTTAATACGGGGAGACACATAAATCCAGCTCTCTCTGGGTTAATATGGGGAGACACATAAATCCAGCTCTCTCTGGGTTAATATGGGGAGACACATAAATCCAGCTCTCTCTGGGTTAATATGGGGAGACACATAAATCCAGTTCTCTCTGGGTCAATACGGGGAGACACATAAATCCAGCTCTCTCTGGGTTAATACGGGGAGACACATAAATCCAGCTCTCTCTGGGTTAATATGGGGAGACACATAAATCCAGCTCTCTCTGGGTTAATATGGGGAGACACATAAATCCAGCTCTCTCTGGGTTAATATGTGGAGACACATAAATCCAGCTCTCTCTGGGTTAATATGGGGAGACACATAAATCGTTGCTTGTACCTCGGACCGTTTTCCCGACTGTACTGTATTTCTTCCCTCCCTCCCTGTGTTGTCAAATAGTGTTATTTAGCTATGAGGCCTTTATAGGAATACAGAAATAAGTCATTGAGAATAGCAGTTGGTTCTCTCCAGAGGATTGTAGCTGGTGCTACATTCCCTGTTCCTATGTGTGGTACTGTAATTTAGATATGAGGCCTTTATAGGAATACAGAAATAAGTCATTGAGAATAGCAGCTGGTTCTCTCCAGAGGATTGTAGCTGGTGCCACATTCCCTGTTCCTGTGTGAGGTACTGTAATTTAGATATGAGGTCTTTATAGGAATACAGAAGTAAGTCATTGAGAATTGCAGCTGGTGCTACATTCCTTGCTCCTGTGTGTAGTACTGTAATTTAGGTATGCGTCTTTAAACAAGGGATATACAAGCGAGTCAGTGGGCACTGTACAGTAGCTTGTCCTCTCAAATCAATTCAATGTAAGCCCTGTCCGAGCCAGAAGTCCCATAATTAATACATGTCTCAATATGTTTTGCAGTGGTTGTCCAGGGTTTCCAGATTTCTATGAAATATAATCTATAATGAATTACAATATGAATTAAATATTTGTTTTATTTAGTATGTTAAAAAGAAAGAATCTCTCAAGTATTAATTTCAGTATTTCACTTACCTCAGAAGCCATTATTGTCAGAAGCCTTCATTACACTATGCCAGCCATGATTGAGTTAGCTGTATCCAAACAGTGACTCGTCATTAGCAAGCTAGCCACCACGCCAGCTAGCTTTAAAATGTTGTGGGTTTACTTCTTCCAGTTTTTTTACTAGCTACACCAAGCTAACTTTTCTATCTGTCTTTTTCGGCCATTACACAGACTGCCAACGTCAGAGATAACCTACTAATCGCTAGCTACCTGACTAGCCTACCACGATAGTTTTTCTGACGACTTAAATCATAACATCCCAGCTATGGCGACAAAAGCATCTCCCACTCCAAACGAGGAGACGCTCCCGGCACGACTCTGCTCCTGTGGAAACAAGATATCCGCCAATGACACCCACTCGTTGTTCTGCTTGCATTGGGGTGCAACATGCCGAGGAAGCTTTAGCCTCCCCCTCCTGTATCTGTTGCAGGCTAGCATGCCAACCTAACCTGAGTCAACAAACTCTAACATGGGGGCTGATGTTCCTGATGGTTCATTAGAGGCGATGGATATCCCCACGGGATTCATGGAGCAACGGTTAGCACTAGCTGGCAGTGTTGCAGTACTCGAGGCCGGTCTCTGTCTCGAGTCTGGTCTCGAGACAGATAAAACTCATATAAAACTCCTTCGCAAGGCCAAATACAGTGCATTCGGAAAGTATTCAGACCCCTTGACCTTTTCCATATTTTGTTATGTTACAGTCTTATTCTAAAATTGATTCAATCGTTTTTTCCCCTCATCAATCTGCACACAATACCCCAAAATGAGTTGCACATTTATAACAAAAACTAAGAGCAGAAATAACTTATTTACATACCTTTTCAGACACTTTGCTATGAGACTTGAAATCGAGCTTGAAATTGACCACCAAGAGCTGGCCCCCCAGCCAAACTGAGCAATTGGGGTAGAAGGGGCTTGGTCAGGGAGGTGACCAAGAAACCACCGGTCACTCTGACAGAGCTCCAGAGTTTGTCTGTGGAGATGGGAGAACCTTCCAGAAGAACAACCATTTCTGCAGGACTTCACTAATTAGGCCTTTATGGTAGAGTGGCCAGATGTAAGCCACTCCTCAGTAAAAGGCACATGACATCCCGCTTGGAGTTTGCCAAAGGGCACCTAAAATACTCTGACTATGAGAAACAAGATTCTCTGGTCTGATGAAACCAAGATTGAACTCTTTGTGGCCTGAATGCCAAGTGTCACGTCTGGAGGAAACCTGGTACCATCCCTACGGTGAAGCATGGTGGTGGCAGTATCATGCTGTGGGGATGTTTTTCAGCGGCAGGGACTGGGAGACTAGTCAGGATCGGGGAAAAGATGAACGGAGCAACGTACAGAGAGATCCTTGATGAAAACCTACTCCAAAGCACTCAGGACCTCAGACTGGGGCGAAGGTTCACCTTCCGACAGGACAACGACCTTAAGCACACAGACAAGACAACGCAGGAGTGGTTTGAGTGGCCCAGCCAGAGCCCAGACTGGAACCCGGTCAAACATATCTAGCGAGACCTGAAAATAGCTGTGCAGCGACGCTCCTCATCCAACCTGACAGAGGTGAGAGTATCTGCAGAGAAGAATGGGAGAAACTCCCCAAATACAGGTGTGCCAAGCTTGTCGCGTCATACCCAAGAAGAAACTAGGCTGTAATCGTTGCCTAAGGTGCTTCAACAAAGTACTGAGTAAAGGGTCTGAAAACTTATGTGATATTGCATTATTCTTTTTTACAAAAAAAATGATCTGTTTTGCTTTGTCATTATGGGGTATTGTGTGTAGTGCTCACTAAACAATTCCTTTTACACTGGATAATAGTGGGGGGGCTAACGCTTTGGCCTATACAAGTACGGGACTCCGGTGTCCTGCTGGCCTGTGGGCTCATTCCACCAGAGGAATGGCTACATCCTGGCCTTTATTTAAGGGCCTATCTAGCCAAGATATTTGTATGGGCTTCGTACATTGGCAATGTTTTTTTATACAGTAGACTGGATATCACTGCACCAACTCTGATGCATACTGTATTACGTGTAGGATCTTCTGAGGGGCAGGGCCTATTTTGTGTGATAAGTCGCACAGGGCAGTCAGTCGTCAGGGTAAGCTCATCTGGCAATACGGGAGTCAGCATATCCCATGAATGAAATACGGAAACGAATCCTTGAAAGAGAACTTTAGGTTATGACCGTAACTCCGGTTCTCTGATAGTATGAGTGAGGTATTTCACCAGAACACCCTCCTTGAATGAGCATGGAAGAGATGTTGCTTGTTTTGACTCGGAGACGCTGCATGGACCTTTTTATAGAGTATGAGGGAAATGCCTCACTCGTACTATCAGGGAACCGGGGTTACGGTCGTGACCTAAAGCTTTTCTGTGTGGGCGTACCCCAACAACAGAATGGTGTTGGCGTATACTGTTCAATAAAAATATTAATGACAAGTCAACAGCTGATTGGCCAGCTCAGTCAATGAGAAAACATGACATCATCCTCTGAGAAAGTAGTAAGCATTTTTGAAATGGTCTGTTTGAAATACACATTTCACTTGGGCTTTTTGAAGTGTATTTTCCTCTAATATATGCTTTGGTAACAAATACAAGTATAGGAAGCGTTAACATTATTTGGGTATGAGTTAACAGATTAAGGGGATATTTTCCCTGGGCAGCTCCTTTAAGCATGGTACTTTAAGCATGGCAACATTACTCCCAGGGTTTCTGTCCTCACTGCTTCAGCTCTGTTTGTTTCATTGATGTGCCTCAGTAGACTGCACGCCACTATTCAGATTCCCACGCTAGCTTTGTCTGAAACGCAGAAAACATATGTGCCTTACAACCTCTCGAACACACACACACACACACACAGTCCGTTCCTACTGATTGTAATGAGCGTGGCCTGCCTGGGAAAGAGCCTGGAGTATTTTCCTTTTGTTAGGAGAAGATGAAACAAAGTGGTTTCTGTCCCAAATGGCACCCTATTCCCTATATCAGTATTTCCCAACTCCAGTCCTCAAGTACCCCCAACGGTAGGCATTTTTATTGTAGCCCTGGACAAGCACTGCCTTATATAGTCCACTACATAGGGAATAGGATGCTATATGGGACGCATACAGAGTTAAGTCTCCTTGGAGGAAGGCCTCAGTCAAATGTGCTGGGCTGAAAGCCATAGGGCATCCTTGGCTGCCGTCCAAATCCTCTATTAAGGCCCTGTGTAAAAATGTATGTGGTGGAAGAAGTAGCCCATTAGTTACTACAGAGGAGGCTTTAACACTGAACCTGCTGCCCCACTACAGTTCCCCTAGGACTCCAATAGCCTCTTATACATACACACACACACACAAAATGGCCCCCTATGTGCTATGTTCAAAAGTAGTACACTATGTTGGGAATAGGGTGTCATTTGGGATGTAGACCGATAAACAACCTGGGAAATCACCAAACAAGATGAAGTAGACCCATAGAACTCCTGTACAGTTCACACACAGATTGCTACCAAGGCTTTTCCTTTTGTTTCCACCTGGTGGAATGGGAATGGCCCAAGAGTGAACACAGGGCATTGTTAATCCCAATGCTTCCCCCCTCGGAACGTTGGAACTGGTTAGAATGTGGTTCAACTTACGAGTCTTTTGTCATTCTAGAATTCCTCTAGAGGGTTCCGGAGTGTTCTGGGAGGTTGAGCTGTTGCCCAGACTGCAAGGAGGGGGGGCTGTCCCTGGCCTCTATGTTCTCACACACGTACGCTATCACACTCACGCACACACAGACTCATTCAGTCTCCGCGTAAGGGTTCAGAATTGAGCAAAGGAGCATGGATAAAACTGCGAGGGTGTCACCAGCGTCAGTGGGAAAGGAAACGGTGATGTCAGGGCTCCTCGTGTTTCACAATCTCATATACATCAGCCATGCCAATAACCCCACGGAGATCCTATACTGTGATATGTGATTATATGGGTATCCCCTTGTACCAACATGTGTATATAGTTACAGTACTGCATGTGCGGGCTGACTATAATTTCCAGGTTCCCAAAATAGGGTTTTTCCCAACCACCCAATTGCCATCCGTTGACCGAATGATGTCCTTTTTAAATTGGCTTCACTTACCAAAACACCCAAAGGATATCATCCTGACCTAAAGTTTGCCCTTATTATTAGTTAGTCATCAAGAATTAGGTCCCAAATGGCACCCTATTCCCAAAATAATCCCTATGGGCCCTGGTCAAACGTAGTGCAGTGCATAGGGAATAGGGTGCCATTTGGGACACAGCCAATGCCCTCCAGGCTCCTCTCTCTTCATGGTGGGCAGTATGTTTGTCTATGGTATAATCAGTGGGTAATATGACCTTGGCTTGGCAAAATGCATCTACAAGGATGTTACATTTTTTTTGCTTTAACAGAAAAGTGTAAGCAGCAGTTTTGAGACAGAGGGTTCATCCCAAATGGCACCATATTCCCTATGGGTTCCTGGTCAAAAGTAGTGCACCATATAGGGAATAGGGTGCGATTGGAGGCTCAGTCAGAGGCAGAGTGGTCCATTCAGATTGAAGGTGATTCCTATCTGACAGAGCAGGGCTGTGTCCACAATGGCATCCTATTCCCTATATAGTCAAAAGTAGTGCACTATGCAGGGAATAGGGTGCCATTTGGGCAGACCAGTTTTGTGTGATGATACAATTTTATTGGGCAGAAAGAGAGATATTGGAGTGTGAATGGGTTGTGGTGTAGGGACTAAATGGTAAGATGCAAAGCAGGCCTGTAGCAGGGCCTATATTTAGAACTTTTATGGGCTAACTTTTGAGTGTTATTGTCTTGTTGACTTTCATTTTGTTTTATGCTAGTAAAACATAGCTTTAATGCCTACAATATGAAGTCAAATTATTTTTGGAGCAAGATTAATGTTTTTTTTGTTTATTTTTGTCATCGCTTCTTGGATAATGTAAGGAGGATACTGGCTTTGATGCACTCCAGCCTTTTTGTTTGTCCGCACACACACACACACACACACACACACACACACACACACACACACACACACACACACACACACACACACACACACACACACACACACACACACACAATAGTTACCAAGTGCAAACAGCATGAGTCTGAATGACAAAATCTCATATTTAGCAAATGGGAATTTGCAGAGAACCACCCATCAACCCTTTTAAATGATTAATGTTCGTTATTGGCCCTATGCCATTATATGTGCTTGCAAACTGTTTATGGACGGGGGGGATTGAAGTGAATAACGTTTCTGGCCGAAAGCTCAGCATAACTCCTGCGCTATCTCAAGCATTTTGTGAATGATAAGCCAGTGTTGAACCAATTACATGGACCGTTAACTCTGCCTGAACCAATAGTAAACTTCCCTCATAGTCATTTAGCTTTGGGAGACTGCAAGTTAAAGGATAATGCTATGGTGCCGATGATGTAACTGTGCTGTGTGCCAGGGCTTCTGTTTGCCGGTAATTGACGGCTTTTGGCCGATAAATACAATTGTAGCCTGCCAAATTATCCAGGGCTGCCCTGCTGCTGAGGAGAGAGCGAGAGAGGAGCATTGGCCTAGGGAGAAAGAAAAGTATTCTGATTGCAAGGAAGCTATCCTGTTGTTACAGATGGAGAGAAGATGCTCTCAGCTTCCTGCAGATATACAGGACTTTTTTATTTCTCAACTCTTAATTATGAGTTCAGTAGCAACAATTATGCGAAGATATTGGATATGGTTTGAGATACGGTGCCTGCGAAATGCGGATTGGCCATTGCGAGTGCATAGGCCTCATTGGGCGGTAGGCTACAACTGCAACATTGGACATTAAATGCAATTTTAGATTAGCACACGGCTACTATGAGTTATGGTGATCTGTTTTGAGTTTCCAGTTACTCATGTGGTGAATTAGCCCCAAATAAATTAGCCTATGATATTAGAGCATGTAAAGATGCAGGCAAATGAATCTCCATTGAACAACAAAAATATCCCAAAATGATGTCAGTCTATTTTAAAAGTGAAATATAACAACAGTAGCATAAGTGTCTACCCACAATGCATGACAATCACTGAATTAGGTTGCATATTAAAATATTTTGAATCACAGGGTGATGAAACAACTTATTTCTTCAATACCATCTCGGTAGTCTATTACACTTCAGCAATAAGCCCCGAGGGTGTGGTATATGACCAATATAGCACGGCTAAGGGCTGTTCTTTAGCACGGTGCAATGCGGAGTGCCTGGATATAGCCCTTAGCCGTGGTATATTGGCCATCTACCACAAACCCCAGAGGTGCCTTATTGCTATTATAAACTGGTTACCAACTTAACTAGAACAGTAAAAATACATGTTTTGTCATACCCGTGGTATACGACCTGATATACCACTGCTTTCAGCCAAGTTGATCATTTTTAATAAAGCACTGTGAATTACTTTATAAGATGACAGGTCTACTCATTTTCTCTATTGAGTAATGTTCAACTGTTCATATATATATATATATATATATAGTAATTTGTTTTATATATATATATATATATATATATATATATATATATATATATATATACCAAAAAATCTATTAAAGTTCCAAAATTGCATCCTACCTGAACAGTTGAACATTACTCAATAGAGAAAATGAGTAGACCTGTCATCTTATAAAGTAATTCACAGTGCTTTATTAAAAATGATCAACTTGGCTGAAAGCAGTGGTATATCAGGTCGTATACCACGGGTATGACAAAACATGTATTTTTACTGTTCTAGTTAAGTTGGTAACCAGTTTATAATAGCAATAAGGCACCTCTGGGGTTTGTGGTAGATGGCCAATATACCACGGCTAAGGGCTATATCCAGGCACTCCGCATTGCACCGTGCTAAAGAACAGCCCTTAGCCGTGCTATATTGGTCATATACCACACCCTCGGGGCTTATTGCTGAAGTGTAATAGACTACCGAGATGGTATTGAAGAAATAAGTTGTTTCATCACCCTGTGATTCAAAATATTTTAATATGCAACCTAATTCAGTGATTGTCATGCATTGTGGGTAGACACTTATGCTACTGTTGTTATATTTCACTTTTAAAATAGACTGACATCATTTTGGGATATTTTTGTTGTTCAATGGAGATTCATTTGCCTGCATCTTTACAAATTACTATATATATATATATATATATATATATATATATATATATATATATATATATATATAGTAATTTGTTATATATATATATATATAGTAATTTGTTTTACACTTATTATTATTTTATATTATTGTAGGGATATTTATTAATCCAAGCCTGTTCTTTATAACCTGTTACTGCTATGGGCTCAGTCAGGGTCACACAGAGGGTTTCTTGTTGGTCTTAAACAAATCTACTTTGAAACAAAAGTATACACCTCACACACATGATTATGGGCTTAACAAAAAGAAGACACCTGTACCATGTCAGATATAGAGTTGAAATGTATTACATTTTGTATTTGCATCCCAATATTACACTTTATATACATCACAGAAGACTGAAATATAACAAAACCGTTTGATATATAAACACTGGATTTTCTGTGTAAAAAAACTAAAATGTAAAAAAAAGATGATTAATTATGAAAACTATGAATAACATTCCACCCATGAGGCCACTAGGTAATTTGACGATAGGAAAGGGCTACATATGCAAAATGTGTTTGTTTTTTTACATTCTGTTGAGACATTTTCATTGGCTAAATTAAGTTTGATTTGTCTTTTTAATTGTGTGCCTGTTGTAAAATAAATACAATTAGCCTTTCATTTGTTAGGTACGGTAGGCACTAGCCTTTCATTTGTTAGGTACGGTAGGCACTAGCCTTTCATTTGTTAGGTACGGTAGGCACTAGCCTTTCATTTGTTAGGTACGGTAGGCACAAGCCTTTCATTTGTTAGGTACGGTAGGCACTAGCCTTTCATTTGTTAGGTACGGTAGGCACTAGCCTTTCATTTGTTAGGTACGGTAGGCACTAGCCTTTCATTTGTTAGGTACGGTAGGCACTAGCCTTTCATTTGTTAGGTACGGTAGGCACTAGCCTTTCTTGGTACTGCAATATAAGCTGTTCAAAACCTTTGTGAAGGTTTAAACCAGTTTGCAAGCATTTTGTTTAATTCTGTTGAGCCATTTCTTTGGCCAAATTAAGTTCCAACTATAATGTTGTGTTTTCCGGAATATAATATCCTGCTCGTATTTTCCCTATAAACAATGGCTTGATTTACTTTTGATATTACCCTAATAAAGTTTAGAAACTTTTTGAAGGTGCGGTGTGGCTATTAGCCTATTATACTGCAGGCCTATGATATTAGGCAGTTGAGGTGAGGAAGAATGTTTTTGGCCTACTGGAGTTACTACTATAATCTAACAATAAAATGCTTACCTTTATAAAAAAAATATTCTTATTAAAAATGTACGAATTAGCATCCTTCTGTACTCCATTTTTCTAATGAAAATGTCTCAACAGAATGTAAAAAAAAACACAGCAACTCGCCCAAGCATTCCCCATTTCTCCTTCTCCCAAATCCAGTCAGCGATATAGTTAATTAATTTATACCAAGGAACAGACAGTCATTGTTCTAATTCTTGATTATGTTTACACACATCTTATTCAGTACTAGGATTAAAAAGAAAATTCATACATATACAGTAACAAAATAGTATTCTGACTAGTCAGTCCTGATTGAAATGTATACATAATTAGTCATTATTGATAAAAATTCCCTTATCAACTGTGCAGCCGTATTCATTGATCTGGCCAAGGCTTTCGACTCTGTCAATCACCACATCCTCATCGGCAGACTCGACAGCCTTGGTTTCTTGAATGATTGCCTCGCCTGGTTCACCAACCTCTTCTCTGATAGAGTTCAGTGTGTCAAATCGGAGGGTCTGCTGTCCGGACCTCTGGCAGTCTCTATGGGGGTGCCACAGGGTTCAATTCTTGGACCGACTCTCTTCTCTGTATACATCAATGATGTCGCTCTTGCTGCTGGTGAGTCTCTGATCCACCTGTTCGCAGATGACACCATTCTGTATACTTCTGGCCCTTCTTTGGACACTGTGTTAACAACCCTCCAGGCAAGCTTCAATGCCATACAACTCTCCTTCCGTACAAATACCTGGGTGTCTGGTTAGACTGTAAACTCTCCTTCCAGACCAACATCAAACATCTCCAATCCAAAGTTAAATCTCGAATTGGCTTCCTATTTCGCAACAAAGCATCCTTCACTCATGCTGCCAAACATACCCTTGTAAAATTGACCATCCTACCAATCCTCGACTTCGGCGATGTCATTTACAAAATAGCCTCCAATACCCTACTCAACAAATTGGATGCAGTTATCACAGTGCCATCCGTTTTGTCATCAAAGCCCCATATACTACCCACCACTGCGACCTGTATGCTCTCGTTGGCTGGCCCTCGCTTCATACTCGTCGCCAAACCCACTGGCTCAATGTCATCTTCAAGACCCTGCTAGGTAAAGTCAGCTCGCTGGTCACCATAGCATCACCCACCTGTAGCACGCGCTCCTGCAGGTATATCTCTCTGGTCACCCCCAAAACCAATTATTTCTTTGGCCGCCTCTCCTTCCAGTTCTTTGCTGCCATTGACTGGAACGAACTACAAAAATCTCTGAGACTGGAAACACTAGCTTTAAGCACCAACTGTCAGAGCAGCTCACATATTACTGCACCTGTACATAGCCCACCTACAATTTAGCCCAAACAACTACCTCTTTCCCTGCTGAATTTATTTTATTTATTTATTTATTTTGCTCCTTTGCACCCCATAATTTTTCTACTTTGCACATTCTTCCATTGCAAATCTACCATTCCAGTGTTTTACTTGCTATATTGTATTTACTTCGCCACCATGGCCTTTTTTTGCCTTTACCTCCCTTATCTCACCTCATTTGCTCACATCGTATATAGACTTGTTTCTACTGTATTATTGACTGTATGTTTGTTTTACTCCATGTGTAACTCTGTGTCGTTGTATGTGTCGAACTGCTTTGCTTTATCTTGGCCAGGTCGCAGTTGTAAATGAGAACTTGTTCTCAACTTGCCTACCTGGTTAAATAAAGGTTAAATAAAATAAAAAAATTCAAATAAACTCCTATCTCTAAAGCAGACGCAGTAGCCTATCTGAAATTCATGTTGTGTCGTAGCAATCCCCCGGCATATCTCTTATCTCTCTCTCTGGGGCTAGGACTAAGCTTCTCTTCCTTTTTATATTTTTTGACCCCCAAAATGGATAGACCTAATACAGTGGACGCCTAAGCAAATAGGCCTATGCATTTAGTGCTCATATCTCTAAAAGCTGAACAGTGTGGTGGACAATATTTGTTTTAGGAAAGCAAAAATCGTGAAAGAAAATGTGCTCTAATGTTTTGCATATGCTACAGATGGAAATAGTGTTTTTGTAATTAGTTATAGGCTGTTTTTAAGGACACATAAATGTGGCTCATTTAGCCAATACGTACCCGTCGTTTATGGAATGGTGCTGGCTGTGTGGGTGGACGGACAGCCTAATGGGTTACCTACCCAATATCCGTCGTTTATGGAATGGTGCTGACTGCGTGGGTGGACGGACAGCCTAATGGGTTACCTACCCAATATCCGTCGTTTATGGAATGGTGCTGACTGCGTGGGTGGACGGACAGCCTAATGGGTTACCTACCCAATATCTGTTGTTTATGGAATGGTGCTGACTGCGTGGGTGGACGGACAGCCTAATGGGTTACCTACCCAATATCTGTTGTTTATGGAATGGTGCTGACTGCGTGGGTGGACGGACAGCCTAATGGGTTACCTACCCAATATCTGTTGTTTATGGAATGGTGCTGACTGCGTGGGTGGACGGACAGCCTAATGGGTAACCTACCCAATATCCGTTGTTTATGGAATGGTACTGACTGCGTGGGTGGACGGACAGCCTAATGGGTTACCTACCCAATATCCGTCGTTTATGGAATGGTGCTGACTGCGTGGGTGGACAGACAGCCTAATGGGTTACCTACCCAATATCTGTTGTTTATGGAATGGTGCTGACTGCGTGGGTGGACGGACAGCCTAATGGGTTACCTACCCAATATCTGTTGTTTATGGAATGGTGCTGACTGCGTGGGTGGACGGACAGCCTAATGGGTTACCTACCCAATATCCGTCGTTTATGGAATGGTGCTGGCTGCGTGGGTGGACGGACAGCCTAATGGGTTACCTACCCAATATCCGTCGTTTATGGAATGGTGCTGACTGCGTGGGTGGACGGACAGCCTAATGGGTTACCTACCCAATATCTGTTGTTTATGGAATGGTGCTGACTGCTTGGGTGGACGGACAGCCTAATGGGTTACCTACCCAATATCTGTTGTTTATGGAATGGTGCTGACTGCGTGGGTGGACGGACAGCCTAATGAGTTACCTACCCAATATCCGTCGTTTATGGAATGGTGCTGACTGCATGGGTGGACGGACAGCCTAATGGGTTACCTACCCAATATCCGTCGTTTATGGA